>NW_025814834.1:86829791-86952291 GCF_022079265.1 Lynx rufus | reverse complement strand
GCAATGCCTTATTATCAACTGTACAGTGGAAGGAGGCTCTGGGAATAATAAAGCCAAAATAAATATATAAAAAAAAGTTTCTCATCTAAGTGCAAAATGTAGTGTTTGTTACTATCTCTTTACTAGTTTAGTCAGTTAAGTAATCACTGAATACCAACTAAGTCCTTAGTACCTAACTAGACACTAAAAGATTTCCTTTCCAGAATCAATATCCCTTTTAAGACATAAAAAAAAACAACATTATTTTCTGTTACATTTTTCAATTAATGAAGTTCATAAAATGAACATCAAGAAATTGACTCGTCAGTTGGTACAACTTTCGTTCTCAACACCATCAGTCTGACATTTTTCGTAAGCGCTGAACACAGTTAAAACGTACTGTGAAAAAAAAAACTTGCTAAATTACAGGGAACTTTGTGGGAAATAAAACCTTTTCAGAAATAAAACCAAATCAGAACTCATGATTTCAGTTTAATGCTAAGAATTTTCACTGAATAAAGTAAAATACTACAGTTTGATTTGGCATTCTAATAGAGTGGAGATGATCTCTTATTCCGTAGGGCTGTCGAAGGATTAGAGGAAATGTACATAAAGCACCTAGCACAATGCCTGACACATACTCAGCACTCGATAAACACCAACTATCATGATATGTCCAATCCATTACTCTTAGGAGTTTTGCCTTCACAATGATCATTATGGTACAATTGCATTTCTTCATCTTACTATAAAAATGTATGAAAATGAACTGCTTTCTCAGATTGATTCATCATGTAAAATTAAAAAGAAAACAGCATCACTTTGAGAATGTAAAAGATTTTTTAATGAAATTAACATCTAAAGCAACATACTATAGGAAAATGGGTTAGTTGAATACATTCACAGATCAGTAATATTTCAATAATAATTTTGTCAAAAGGCTCATTAATTGAATGAAACATACACAACATTACACCTACTGTGTGCAATGTGCTGTATTATGGTGTTGTTTACAACTGTGATTAAGGGTCATAAAATCAATTTAGACCAGCATTAAAAGAAACAAATAGAACAGAAAAGAAAGAGAATATCAGAGTGCATCATTAAAGGCAATATGTGCTGTTATGAAAGTTTTGTTTCAATTATAAATAAGCACACACATATGTGTACACTAGGTCACAATGTAAATGTATATCTTGGTGTGGATCATGGTCAAACGTTTCAAAACATTGCTTTATTAGGATCTTTGGGTCATATGAAGCTGTAAAGATACAGTCACCATCCTGAAACACCTAACTTACTGAAGTATGACAAATACACAGCTAAGTATAAACAAAATCCCGCGGACTTCAGAGATGGGAGTTAGCATATCCGTTTTGGAGGTCAGGGAAGGAGGGTGAGATGAATCATGGAAGATGGGTTGAGCTTTGACAGGCAGAGGAGGAAGAGGGTTTAGGTAGTGACATGTGCGCTTCCTTCAGGGGACACTCACGAAGTAAGGCTAGGAAGGTAGTGGAAACCACACTGAGAAATCCAGACCAGTGAAGTTGTACTTTATTTGATAAAGGCAGGAGAAAAGGGGAAGGTGAGAGGCATGAAGCTTTAGGAAGTTCAAGTTAGCAAAGGCTTACAGGATGGAACCTTGGGCAACTGTTAGTCAGCCATCGGGTGGCTGGAATAACTGTGACAGCCTCGATCAATGGTTCTCAACTACCTGAGGGTGGAAGTTGGGATTGGAGTGCAGACAGGCAGCAGAACGATACGGCATAAAATATGTTTTGAAAAAGCAGAATTACTATGCTTGTCGTTTTCACTGTAAGAAAGTGTCACTATCTGAGTTGTTTTTGCAGAAAGTGTCACTATGTGAAATTCCCTTGGGGGTGGGACATGCACCCCATTTTAAAAGCTGACACACCCTAATCTCCAAGATCCCTTCTAGTTCTAACTTACTTTGAAAGACTTGATTTTATGGATAAGTAAACAAAGGCTGAAAGAGGAGGCGTGGCTGATCAGGGCAGTCCTGCAAGCAGTCCCTAAGCCTTTTAAAATCCAGGATAGAATTCATTCCAGGGGCCCTGGGTGGCTCAGTCGGTTGAGCATCCCACTTCAGCTCAGGTCATGATCTCACAGTTCATGGTTTTGAGCCCTGCGTCAGGCTCTGTGCTGACAGTGGAGAGCCTGGAGCCTGCTTTGGATTCTGTGTCTCCGTCTCATTCCATTGTACCATGTATCTGTGATGGTTTCCATTTGTAAAATAGCCAAGTTGGACAAGGAGAGATATAGCTGGAAAAACTCACTAGGTTGGATCCGGATATTCACTCCCTATTTCTGCTGCTTTCTGTCAAGAGACTCCTGGGCCGATAAGGCATTGCAGGAAACAAGAGTTTGTAAAACAGGCAGGTCTTCTACCATAGTCCCTTTTTGGGGACACATATTCTTTTGACCACATGACACTCCAAATCATGACCATATAAAACTATAGGGATTCAAAAAGATAAAATACCAAAGCAAGGTACAAAAGCCACATTCTAAGACCTCCTATCTACCAACCTTTTGTCATATGTACACGTATACTTTACAAAATAGGGTCTATTTCTAATTTCTTATTGGTTCATCAATGTCTTGACCTTTTCCCAGTCATTACTTAATTGCTCTATTTTCTCAAGGCTTCCCCAGGTGCACATTTCTCATAATCTTTGAAGACTCCTGTTTATGAAAATGAAAGAGCATTTTTCTTCAGTCATGTTTTCATCGTTACAACTTTAGAGAACAATTTCTTGAGAGATGTTTTGGGAGTTGTATTCCAGAACGCCCCCCCCCCCCCCGGTACGATGAATAAATGAATTTGCCTAGAGAGTGGCAAAACTGACTTTTCTGGTTTTGGTAGAAAAGATAAACATTGCACTTATAGAAGATGTGGGAATAGACTTCAAGCAGGCTTCAAGTTTAGGGGAGGAACAGAAGTGACTTGTTACCAGTTACTTGTGTCTAGTGAGTCCCCTGAGCATTTGGGAGGGACAGGCAGTGGCAGAGGTTAATAAGCCTTTCCTGAGAAAGGAAAAGAGAGGTTCTCAAGTCCTGAATGGGAACCTCACCCTTAATGGGGGTACAAATGAGAGCTGGGCCAGGGGAGCTGCCCTTCTAACTGGGAGCACTGCTGACTTCTGCTCTTACAGCTCCCCCGATTTCAGAGTTTGTACTCTTCATCCACAAAGCGTCTTTGGTCAGTTACACCATGGCCCCTTATGACAACAAGTGATCCCAGTGCAGTGTGATATCTGCTTTGCAACAGATGGATTGAATATGGGTGCTCTGGGCAATTAGGACAGGAAGGGAAAGGGCGGGTAAAGGTCAAGAAGCACCAATGGAGGTGAGATTGTGCGAGGGGAGGAAAGGGTGTGCATATGCTTATGTGGGGCGGGGCAGAGGAATTTAATCAACAAGTAACACAAGACATGGAGGTGGTAAATGCACAGATGTGCCTCGGACATGGGAAAGAGAACTGGAATTCATAAGGAACCAAGTTGGGGTTGGGGTTTGGCTACCAAGGAAATTCATGTTGATCCTGCAGAAAATCTGTGAGACATATTTCTCTTGCTGTTGTACTGTTGCGACTCTCTTCTTGTATGGTCTAGGTTTAGAAAGAACTCTTGTAACAGTGGGGGCATACATTGAATACCAAAATGTCCAGAGAGCTGAGATCAATCTGAAACCTCTGTGGGATTCAAGGTGCCAGAAGATTAAGGGCGACAACTGGGAGGAAGGGAACAGAAGCGAGAGCAAGACATAGGAGTATTTTCATGGGATATATTCTCCGATGTGAAATCACCCAGTCTGGGGCACCTGGGTGGCTCAGATGAGCTTCTGGCTTCAGCTCAGGTCATGATCTCCTGGTTTGTGAGTTTGAGCCCCTCATCCGGCTCTGTGCTGTCAGAGCTCTGTGCTGCTTTGGATCCTCTGCCCCCCTTCTCTCTGCCTCTCCCCTGCTCCTTCTCTTTGTCTCTCAAAAACAAACAAACAAACAAACAAACAAACAAACAAACAAACATTAAAAAAAAAAAGAACTCACCCAGTCAGACAAAGGTTACAGTAACTTACATAGCTCAGGAAAAATATTTTATGTTGCCATCACCATACATGCAGATGTTTTCCCATGAACTGGCCAGTCTTCCTTAGGATATGCCTTTACTTTTATTCTGGGGTCCATGCAACCGCTCCATCATATTCCTTATATTTATACTTACTTCTTTACTGGTAAAATTAGATTTTTCCCTCAAATTTGATTTACCGTTTATTTCTTTGGATATCACCATCTCTAGTATTTATTAGCTGTGTGACTTTGGGCACATTATTTAAGTTAAGCCTTAGTGTCTTTGCTCGTACATAGAGGACAGTAATCATACCCACTGGGGGGACAGCTGTGATACCAAATGAAATACCAGAGTAAAAGCCCTAGCCTTGCTCTTGGCACAGAGTAAGAGTTCGGTAAGTTATTGTGCTTACAACGTGTTGATGCTTTTGCAAACCTTTATCTATAATATGTATTTAAAATCTATACTTAATTTCTTCTGTGATTTTTTTTGTGCATTGAAACTATTTATTTAATTTCTTGCTTTCTCTAAAAGTATATTTTACACCTGGAATATAAATTTTTGTTACCCTCAGTCTGTTGGATATTAAATTTACATACAAGTTGCATTTATCTCTGAATTCTCTACTTTCATGCTTTTGAATCTGCAAAGTACTCTTTTATTTTTTTTTATTTTTTTTTCAACGTTTATTTATTTTTGGGACAGAGAGAGACAGAGCATGAACGGGGGAGGGGCAGAGAGAGAGAGGGAGACACAGAATCGGAAACAGGCTCCAGGCTCTGAGCCATCAGCCCAGAGCCCGACGCGGGGCTCGAACTCACGGACCGCGAGATCGTGACCTGGCTGAAGTCGGACGCTTAACCGACTGCGCCACCCAGGCGCCCCATGCAAAGTACTCTTTTAAAAGTTATCACTCCATACATGTTCTGAATATGGTAGGGCATGTTTTCCTTCATGATTCATTGGCCAGAGAATTCTTTGATATTCTGCTTATTTATTTATTTAATAAGAATTTTAGAAGTATGCTGTGAAGATATAGAAGGTAATATTTTGGCATCTTTATTGGAATTTTGTTAATTTAATAAATTATGTTAAGAGATATTGTCATTTTTATTATTGTATTTATTCTTTCTTGTTAAGAGCATATATGTCTGCATTTTTAGAACCTTCCTTACTTTCCCAATATATCTTGTTATTTTCTTCAGCAAAGGACTGAGAGACAGACTTCTGTCTTAAATCATATTCTTGGGAAATTGATTTCCCCAATCATACTCTTGGGAAAATACTTGTATGCTTATTATTAACAAACATGGGAAGGTGGCTCTGTCCACTGAGAATCTACCTCATCCATGCTACTTAAAAATTTTTTTTTGTTAATGTTTATTTTTGATAGAAAAAAAGAGACAGAGTGTGAGTGCGTGGAGGGGCAGAGAGAGGGAGACACAGAATCCAAAGCAGGTTCCAGGCTCTGAGCTGTCAGTGCAGAGCTCAACATGGGGCTCGAACCCATGAATTGTGAGATCATTACCTGAGCTGAAGTCAGACACTTAACCAACTGAGCCACCCAGGTGCCCCAGATCCATGCTACTTAAATGTGGCCAATATAAATCATTTTCCTCAGCTATAAATTTGGGCTGCTAATACTTGGTTGAATGTTTACTACATTGATGTAAAGATTATGAAGTAAGGTATTCAAAATTATTTGAAAATGTTACAATATAAACAAGGGTATGGTTTAATGAAACAATTATAAAAACATTGTTGCTTCCCAGACAGTAAGATTCTAGAGGGCAGGAACCATATCTTCTACTCCAGGTGTCCACAATATGGTGCCAGAGCACGATAGGACTCAGTAAATATTTCTACATTAGGGGAATAAGTAGGTAGTAATAACATTAAAAAAAAAAAAAGGAGAAGGAAAGGTTTGGAGTGGCATGGTCTTGGGAAAATGAATTTATTTAATCTTACTGACACATTTCTTTCATCTCATATGGAATCATCTTACAATTCAACATTGATCAATATATTAATAAGCTTTCCTTCTGCTAGAATCCCCTTGTAGCAAAATTTTATACCTTTGTATCAATGTGATATAAGCTATTTGTGTTCCTAGAAACTTTCTATTATTTCCCCCTCTTAGTGTAGCTGCTTTTCTGAAAATGAGATCATAGCTGGGAGTGAAAAGGGAGATGGGAAGGGAGGGAAATGTTATGTAATCATCCACCATTTGACTCCAGAACTAAGGAGCAGGAATATGCCAAGAGCATAGCAATAACCATTGTCATGCCAGATACTAACCAGAAGCTTTCCACATACTGTTCTTAACCTCAAATCAAAGGTGAACCAGAAGGATATCTGTCTGCCAAAATTGTAGTTCAGGGTTTTACCTTCCTTGCAATCTTCCTGGTCCCCCAATGGCTACCACTAAAACCCCTCTCCCCCACGTCTGCAGTAGGGAAAGATGAACCCCTGCTGTAAGGCTTTGGTTGTTCAAAGAAAAAAAAAATTGTTTAGAATTATCATTTGTGGGGAATTACTAAGTATACAAACACATTCCATTGACTTGATAACTTAAGCATTTGCTTTTTTTTTTTTTTTAAACCATCAAGGGCTAACAATGTGACCCTGTCATGAGACTTGGTCAAAACGGAAATATTTGCATTGAGGAGCTTCTGGGTTTCTGGGTTCATTTGTAACATGGAGTCTGATGGATGATGTATGTAGCAGAATGGTCCTTCAATTTTCTGAATTAAAAATACTTAAAATAATGTCAAAAATAAACCTTTGAGGTTCAGCCTTATTAATATCTTCTTTGGATCCAAAATGCATTAAAGACTCACTCCATATACAGACTCTGAAGGAAGCCCATGAATGTTAGAACAAAATCTGCATGGTAGTTAAGAAAGCACTTTCCTCCAAATTAATTGTACTGAAATCCACATTATAACTCACTGCAGTGGGCAGGGCAGGTGGTTTTACTGTTATTATTTCTCTTTCTCACCTCCTGCTTTGTATTCTATAGGTGGGTTAACTGAGGTTAACCGAGAAAGCTATAGGACGCAGTCCCAACCTGATCTTCTGACTTCAATTCCTATAAATCAGTTTCTCAATCTTGGCATCATTGACATTTTAGGTTGAATAATTCTTTGTGGGGGTACGGAGGGGGGGCTTTCCTGTGCATTGTAGAATATTTAGCAACATCCCTGGCCTCTACCCGCTAGCTGTAACACCCTACCCCAACGTTGTAACAATTAAAATGTCTCTGGACATTAACTCCATTCCCACGAGGCTGATTTGACTTCATATTGCTCTGCCTTATGGTACATGGTTGCTAGATGTGTCTTCTGACACCAGCTAGGTTGTTTCTGGCAAGAAGACTATTGGCAATACTCTAATACTTGTTAAGAGCTCTTTACTCAATGGCAATAGACTCACTCAGATTAAGGCAGACATCTTGGATAGGCTTGGTTTTCTCTCTAATGAGCCACAGATCATGATGCATATTAAAGAACTATAGTGGTCAACAGTGCTATTCACCAAATATTTCTGCTCTCTCCCATTCTGGGATCAAGCCCCACATCAGGCCCTACGCTGAGTGTGGGGCCTGTTTGGGATTTTCTCTCTCCCTCTGCCCCTCCCCACCTCAGAAAAAAAAAAAAAAAAAGAATGACTCAAAAGAGCTATAAACAATGCATCTATAAACTAGAATCAATAATCTTAATCTACCACACTTCTCAGGAAAAGGGTTATAAAAACCTTACAACAACATAATTTGAAAATAATCAACACACTTGAAAATAATCAATAGTATGGAGACTCTACAATGTTGCTCTATTACAGTTTTCAAAAGAAAGTTAATGGAGATTGTTTCATCAAAAGGGCAGTGAAACTCATTGGCATTAATGCCATTACTCAGATGTGCTAGATTTCCCTAAGAGGTCTGTGCAGAGGGAAGGAGAAGAAAGTTGGATACAAAGTAATTAAGGCACAAGCCTGCAGCTAGAAGAGAATTCTGGAGATCTAATGCGCAGCATCGTGATTACAGTCAACAATACTGTATTGTATACTTCAAGACTGCTAAGAGCCTAGAGTTTAAATGTTCTCACCACAAAAAGGAAATGATGATTATGTGATATGATAGAGATATTCAGCTAAAGCTACAGTAGTAATCATATCAAACTACATAAATGTATCAAATTAACATGCTGGACACCTTAAACTTACACAAATGTTATATATAAATCATATCTCAATTAAAAAAGCCAAAAAAGAGAGTAATGAATGGTCATGCAGTCTGATTGTAAACCTTTCTTAGTTTTCCAATACATCTAAGCTTACATGTGAAAGAGAAAAGTTTAACTTACAGGCAGTGCAATGAAAATGACTTAAGCCTTCAGAGTATCAGTTTCTCTACCTATCAGGTGGGATCATAATACCTACTCCATCGAGCTTATCAGGAACATTACAGTAAATGATGTGGCAAAGGACCAAGTAAGAGGCAAACTGTCGATAAACAGTAGCAATTAATAGCATAATAATCATTATTATTGCAATTATTGACAAGAAAACCACTTTTTTATAACTGTTAACAGCATTCAGAGTAAGTATTCTGGCTGGTATTACAGAGTATGTAAGTTGGTTTATGATATGGGTTTTAGATATGCTAATGTAGCCTCTAGAAGAGGTAACAGGCAAATAAATGTATGCCTGGTAGGTAACCTTTCTGTGAAGTTCTAGATGGTGAGCTGGGGAAAAAAATAACATTTAAACTTAGAGAAACAATTTGGAAAACAAGAACACATAACGCATTAACACAGTGGTAAAAACTACTACCTAGCTATGTGACCTTACTTAATTTCTCTGTGCCTTAGTTTCCCAACCTGAAAAAGTGGAGATAGTAATAATACTGAACAAGACAGCTATGAAAGGTTAGAGTTAACATTTGTAAATAGCTTAGAACAATGCCTGGAATGCAGTGAGCGCTACATAAGTGCTCCTTAAACCGGAACAATGATAAGAACAGCTGAAAATACACAGAATGGCCTGTTAGGAAAACTTTGGAGTAAAGACTGGCAAGGTAGCCTTCCAGGAATACAACCTGGAAAGCTGCCAGGCTCGTTCATCCACACAACTCGGATTGCTTTTATGTGCAAGGTGAAGTGCTGTGACCAGGAAGAGCGCTGACTCGCATCTGGAAGGACAGAGATGGACTAGAGGCTATGACAAAAAGGACTCCCAGTTGAGACTAGAAATATCATAGATAATAGGATACCCTCTTCTATGGACTTCCACAGTATTCCCTAATTACTTCACAGCATCTTAGGCACCTGTTAGTTGTATATAAGTGTCTGCCCAAGGCCAAGCTCCCTGAGGGTGGAGACCAAGTCTTCTGCACTGTGGAAATCCTCTCCTATAATGCTCAGCAAATATATGCTGAAGTCTAGCCAAAGTTAGGTAATAAGATTGGACCTGTAACTACTGAGCACACAGTCCTTGGGCCCCTAATGCTCCCCACCCCGCTTACAACATTCCATACTGCTCTAAACAGCTCAACGTAAATGTGTGGGAGGGGAGACTGTGATCCCAAGAACATGGCCCTGAGAGTAAAACCTTAGTCTTTTCTGTAGTGCTGGCTTAAAACTACTCGCCAGTAAAACTGGCTGAGAAGCCTTTTGCTTAGGGACTTCCTCCAGCCACACTTCTCAGTCCATCCACAAACACCTCAATGCTGCCACAAACAGAATTGACCTCACCAGCTTTGCAAATGAGCAGAATTTTTCTTCTTCCTTCTACAGCTATCCATCTTCTAAATTCATTTCTGTGTTTTCCTTGAGAATACCTCTGTCATACATTCCTCTCACTAATCTCTCAGCCACCACCTCCAGAATTACATTTGGATTATCACTGTAATGTCTTACTGTGAATCTGCCTACATACCACTGAAAGATAAATCTTTCTAAAATACAAGTTTCATCACATTTCTTTCCTGTTCAAGGTCTAGGTTCCTTATTTCTTACTTTTCCCTAATCTACTTTGATTATCACGATCCTCCATACTTTGGTCCTATTCTACCACACTTCTGACCAAAGCTTCCAAATTCATTTTGTGAGATTAGCATTATTCTGATACCAAAAGCAGACAAGGACATCACACACACACACATTACAGGCCAATATTCCTGATGAACATAGATGTAAAATTCCTCAACAAAACAGCAGCAAACCAAACTCAGCAATACATTAAAAGGATCTCATAACTTGATCAAGTGGAACTTATTCCAGAGATGCAAGGAAAGTTCAATATCTGCAAACCAATCAATGTAATATGCCACATTAACAAAATGAAAAATAAAAATCATACGATCACCTTAATAAATGTAGAAAAAGCACTTGACAAAATTCAATATCCATGTATGAAAACTCTCAGCAAAGTGGGTAGAGAGGAAATACATCTGAACATAATAGAAGCTATATATGACAAGCACACAGCTAACATCATACTCACCAGTGAAAAGCTAAAACGTAGAAAGCTTTTCCTCTAACATCAGAATCAAGACAAGGAGGCCCACTCTAGTCACTTTTATTCAATATCGTACTAGAAGTCCTAGGCACTGCAATTAGGTAAGAAAAAGGAATAAAAAGCATACAAATTGGACAGAAAGAAGTAAAACTGTCCCTATTTGCAAATGGCAGGATCGTATATACAGAAAACTCTAAAGAGTCTACCAAAAACTGTTGGAACTAATCAACTAATTCACTGAAGATGCTGGATACAAAATTGATATACAAAAACCTGTTGCATTTTTACACACTAATAACAAGCTATCAGAAATAGAATTCAAGAAAAACCATTCCATTTACAATCACATCAAAAGGAATAAAATATCTAGGAGGAAATTTAACCAAGAAGATGAAAGACTGAGAAAATGAAAACTAGGAAACATTGGTGAAAAAAAATTGAAGAAGACACAAATAAATGGAAACATATTCTATGCTCATGGATTGGAAGAATTAACATTGTTAAAATGCCCCTACTATCCAAAGAAACCTACAGATTCACTGAAACTCCTATCAAAATTCCAGTGACATTTTTCATAGAACTAGAGCAAATAATTAGAAAATTTGTATGAAACCACAAAAGCACATGAACAGCCAAAACAATCTTGAGAAAGAATAAAGCTAGAAGGATCAGGCTCCCTGATTTCAAACTACACTACAAAGCTATAGTCATCAAAACAGTATGGTATCAGCATTAAAACAAATACACAGATCAATAGAACAGCATACAGAGTATTCTAGGGAAAGACTTTTCAGCAAATGGTGTTGGGAAAACTGGACAGCTACCTGTCCAGAATAACACTGGAGCACCATCTTAGAACACTATAAATATTAATTAAGTCAATATGGATTAAAGTCTCAAGTGTAAGACCTGAAGCTATAAAACTCCTAGATGAGAACATGGGCAGTAAGCTCCTTTATGTTGGCCTTAGTGATTTTTTTTTGGCTCTGACTCCAAAAACAAACATAAACAAATGGGACTACATCAAACTAAAAAGCTTCTCCACAGCTTAGGAAGCCATTAACATAATGGAATGGCAACCAATGAATGTGAGAAGATAACTGCAAATCATATATCCAATAAGGGGTTAATACTGAAAATATAGAAAGAACTCTGCTCAATGACAAAAAAAGAACCCAAAAATATGATTAAAAAAAGACAGAAAATCGGAATAGACATTTTTCCATACAGATGACTAACAGACACATGAAAAAGATGCTCAACATCACTAGGCATCAGGGTAATGCAAATAAAGAGCATAATGAGATATCTCCTTATACCTATCAAAATGGCTATTATCAGAAAGACAAGAAATAACAAATGTTGGCAAGGATGTGGAGAAAAGAGAACACTCATATACTATTAGTGGGAATGTAAGTTGGTGCAGCCACTATGGAAAACAGTATGGAGGTTCCTCAAAAAAGTTAAAGATAGAGCTACCATATGATCCAGCAGGGTATTTATCCAAAGAAAATAAAAATCCTAATTTGAAAAGATGTATGCATCCCTATGTTCATTGTGGCATTATGTACAATAACCAAGATATGGAAATAAACTAAATGTCCACTGACGGATGGATGGATAAAGAAGACTTGGTACACGTACACACATGCACACACACCCCTCTCACAGTGGAATACAAGTCAGCCATAAAAAATGAGATCTTGATATCTGCAACATGGTAGACCTTGAAGGTATTATGGTAACTGAAGTAAGTCAGAGAAAGACAAATATTGTGTGATTTCACTTATATGTGTCATCTAAAAAACAAAACAAACAAAACAACCTCCCCACCCCTGCCCAGACTCCTAGATACAGAGAACCGTTTGGTGGTTGCCAGAGGGGACGTGGGTTGGGGGAGGATATGGATGAAGGAGATTAAGAGGTATAAAGTTGCAGTCACAAAATAAGTAAGTCATAGGGATGTAATGTACAACATGGAGAATATACTCAATGATATTGCGTTAATTTGGGAAGGTGACAGATTCTAACTAGATTTACAGTAGTGTCTATTTCCACAATGTATACAAATGTCAGATCACTATTGTACCAGTATAATACCATAAGTAATATAATATCGTATGTCAATTATTCCTCAATTAAAATAATACGAGCAATTAAGTGCTTATGAAAGGGGTCAGAATGCTCATCTCACTGACCCGAACATGCCCACTGAGGATGAAGGTGAAGGAAATGGTTCTGAAAAGGCTCCATGTGGCATTAGGGATGAGAAGGCCTGCTGCTATCAGCTTCAGAGTTTCGTTTGTTTTCTCAACTCAGTAAGCAAGGCACGGGCCAATGACAACTAGGATGTGGACTGTGGGCTACTCCACATTACAAGCCTGATGCCAAAATGCTTCACACAGTCCACCTCAACAGATGGTAATGTATTTCGGCTATTACCAACGTGAGGAGGATTCAAACCAGTGACCCCAGGGGTGAGAGGTTGTACATCCAATTACAAATTCCCGCTTTCCTTAAGTGTTAAGATGCCTAAAGCAATATATTTTATTTACATCAAGTTACATTGTATAAACTATATTTGATAAAAGAGATGACTTCACGTTCTCAACTTAAATCAAAGAATGCTTACTTAAGTATTTTTTTAATTGAATCACACTCTAATGCCATCGTATAATCTTTTGGTTAACAGTGCTCATCTTGATTATTCTGACAAAGGGAAACATGGAAATTAATACTTCAGTTGTAGAGCTTATGTCATCTATAAAATTACACATTAGAAAATTCAAAAGAGATACCTGGGACATCTGTGAAGGTTTCTCCAAGGACAGACACATGGAAATTGAGTCCTAAGTCCTTAAGGTGCATTAATACCTTAAAAAAACTCTCTGGATCTTTATCATGTTCCCTGGAAATAAACACACAAAATATAACTTGTGAAACCTTAGGGTATGCGTCAGGAACGATGTTTTCACTTCTCACAGTATCAATTCCTTTCGTGGTCTATTGCCAGTTAAGGGAGCTTCTGACATCCATGCAGAGATTTTCCCCTATAACCTTAAATTGTAGCATCGGCATTGAGTGATTGCATGAACGTAACTTCTCTCTCATGAATCAAAACCCAGTTCTATTGAAATCTTAAGGCTCTGCAGCCTTTTATGAAAGGAGAAATCTATCTTGTTTTTCACATTTTTTTGGTTAGACTATAGAAAGTCTAGTGTATTTTCCTTTCTCCTAAAATGGTTAATTTTCCACTTAACATGGGTTTTGAACAAAAGAAAAGACCAGTCTTCAAAGGACGATTCTCTACTGATCATGAGAACGTACCAAAGATGTTTTTCATTTTCATGGGTCTGAATACCTTCCTCTCACATTTACTCAGTCCCTTTGTGCCCACAAGGAACGCACAATTTAGGGAGTGAGATTACAGACTCTCTCACTAATCTCTCATTTTAAATAATTGAATGGAGAATTATAAATACATCAAAAGGGGGTAGGCCTGAGTCTAAGTCCGCTGAGTATTAACTCAGGAGTGGAGGTTAGTCAACTCATAAAAGAATAGTAATAAAGATAATTCTTTCATTTAGTAGAGGCTTTGAAAAACATGGATTATTTTTGTTTGTTTAGCTTGTCAGTCTTCTTTATAATGACAGAATGAGGGGCTAAAGGACACTAAAATAAAAAAAAAATCCATCAGTTCAAGAAATCACATTAAAATGAAATGAGTTATTTTTTACATTCTAAGGTGTGAATGTTTCAGTATTTCTTACATTTAATTGCACTGTTTTAAATTATCTTATTTCAGACAGATGTGGACCAGATGTCTTCAAAATATTTGTTTTTTATTTATAATTCAGAATTTTAATTTATTTTTTTATATTGCAGAGAAATAGTTATATATCAGCAATTGAATTTCTCATTTACCAACTAATTATGTAAAATAAATCTGTAAATTGATCAAACTGCTATATGAAATATGAAAATTACATCATTCAGGAAATCTCATGAAAAATGACATCTGCAACCCTAAATGTGTTAATTCACAATTCAGTCAATATTTTCAGTATCAAGAATTAAAACAAATGCATCTTCTAATTAACATTTTAAAACAGCATTTATAATTTTATGGAATTATAAGAGCTTATAGAATTTGAGTTCTGTAACAACTTATTTTAAGCTCTGTATCTCTTGTTTTGAGTTACTTCAAATAATAAAGAATGCAATGGCAAAATGTTCATCGCTTTTTAAAATGATGCATATTACATACATGTACCACTGGGAAGTTTCTGGATAGTTCTCATATATACTGTATATGCTGTGGGCAAGAACAAAGACTCAAAAGAGTTTGAAAGTAAGAATACACCATATGCTGTCTTCAACCATATCAATCAAAAAGCTGCCACCTAATCTGTAATATGTTCTTTTAGTCTGATTCTCTTGGAAATACTTAGATGAAAAGAATGGAAATAACATAACGTAATATATCTTAAAGAGAGAGGAAGACTGTAGGGAAATCTAGCCACTCTGTTGCCTAAATTTTTCATTCTGAGTTTCAAAAATTTGGGCTAAGATCCTAAAGAGAATATTTATTCTAAATATTTCCTGCTGTTTTGCTTGTTTATTTGTTTTGTATTAAACTTAAAATAGATGTGGTTTGGGGCTGGGAGGAGGTTTAATTGGGGAGAAGCTTTCCCCCAATATGAAAAGATTGCAATATGAGTATTTTCAAGGCAGCAGGGTTTATGGACCTATATTTTCAGTGTTGCTATAAGAGATAAATGAATTACAATCCTACTGCTTCCTTTTGATTTTTAAAAATATTTTCATTCAATTTATTTAAATGAAAAATAAGGCAGCTGACCCATTTCTTTAGATATTTTTATAGGTGGACAATAGCTTTCATATTCAACAGTCACTTTGCATAAGAACACAAAAGAGATTTGTATGAATCCCTCTCTTGTTTAAAGTATAATATATGGACGAATGTAAAGTGAGATTTTTCTTCCCCAAAATTATCCCTTAGGAAAAGAGGCATTTTATACTAAAGTCCTTCTAATGTCTCTCATGATACTGGGCACCCCCTCAGTTACTTTATTTTGAATAAAGTACTGTTTAGGGAAGTTGCATTAACCTGAAACAATGCCTACTGGTGAGAGTTTTGGATGGTGTTAGCAGTCATTCACTTGACGAAACTGGTAAAAACAGAAGCAAAGGCATATATTACTACTAACTTAGTAATTGTTTTGAGAGGCATGACCTAACAGTTCAAAGTGTTGGGTGTTGCTTAAAACAAGTATTTTAAAGATCACTGAAAAAAGTAATAGAATAAGTGGTTATCAGAGATTGTGAGTACTAAGTGGGTTTTTAGAGCTGAGGAAAAGATTTCCAGTGATGACAGTTTCCCAAGTCTTGCACCCCAAGCAGCTTAGACGGGGTTCCAGATGACACGTGCTGGAAACATGCCAGCTTCCTGAAAAGATGGCACCCACCATACTGATGTCAAGAATGCATGGGAGGGGGAGTTGGGCTAAAACTGCTTCATGAAATTTAAGGGTGGGAAAAGAGCAATACTTCTAAAATTATTTTATATCATGGTATGTGGTTTAAAGTACTATTTATGTCTAAATTAATAGATTACATATAAGTAGATACTTTATTTCATTTACGTCCCTCAAAGTGACATAGTCAATTTTGCTAAAAATTTTTCTCAGTTTTCTTCTTAGAAAAATGGGTGATTTCTTAACATTCAGGCGATCGTTAAAGATGTTGTGCACAGGGGCGCCTGGGTGGCTGTCAGTTAAGCGTCCAACTTCGGCTCAGGTCACGATCTCACGGTTCATGAGTTCAAGTCCCACATGGGGCTCTGTGCTGACAGCTCAGAGCCTGGAGCCTGCTTCTGATTCTTTGTCACCCTCTCTCTCTGCCCCTCCCCCGCTTGCACTCTGTCTCTCTCTCTCCCAAAAATAAATAAATATTAAAAAAAAGATGTTGTGCACAGATATTTCACCACAGCCATATATTAAGGCATGAATGGCAGTCAGTGGCCGGACTCAATATGTTTTGCTGAGTGAGGAACACATTCCAAATATCCAATGGGTCATCCATGGTTTATCCTTGAGGGGTTGTGCTATAGATGTTTCTTTTTTTTTTTTTTAATGTTTTCTACTGTTTAATATAGAGTTTTAAGTATAAATAATTTTTAATGCTTTTAAGGAACTACCCCTTTCTAACATTCTGCCATAAAATTGCATTCATAGGATTTTTGCCTAACTTTATACCATTTTCAGTATTTATAGTAGCTTGATTCCTCATTTCTTGTGACACCTCTACATCTGACAGCTGCCCGTCGAGCAAACTTGATTGATCATAAAACATTCTCGAAGATGAGTCAAAGTCCAAGCTTCCCACAATCCCCCACACTCTTGAATAGGTAAGAATGAAACAGTCTGGCTGGGAACGAGTTTCTCAGCAGCCCAACTATGGCAGAAGCGACCAGCACGGAAATATTTCAGGCTTACTGGAAGCAGCAGATATAGCAAGAACAGCTTTTATTCCCAAATATTATTCAGAACATTTGAAAAGCATAAACTGTTTCCATGTGTTTTTTCTTCCTATATCTGTTCTCTCTCTGTTGCCTTTCCCGTTTAGTTTTGTAGAGCTAAATTTCTTCTTATTCCTCATTTAACATTCGTTCAGTAAATATTTATTGAGGATTTCTAAGTTCTCCATACTTGTCACTTACACTAAACTGTTACCCTTTCCTATTTTCCCACATAACTTTATACTTATGGAATGCAATCTCTTTGATCTAGTTCCTTGTATTGCCTGGGCAGAAAACTGGCTCTTTACCCACACTATTGTTTCCCAGCAGGATGTCACTCTGGACTGAGAGCTCCATGAGGGAAAGATAAGTAATGTCTGTTTTGTTCACTATAAGTACCCAGTGCCTTGCCAAGTAGTGGTAGACTTTACTTATGTTCATCAATATCCAGTTCTTTTCTCCTCTGGGCACACAGAAGACTCTGCGCTCAACCCCTCCCAGGAGGGGAGGCCAGAGACCTAGTTCTGGTCAATGGGTTGCAAGCTGATTTGTGTCACTTCTGGGTAGAAGTATCTAAGAGCAGTTCTGGATAGCACTTTCTCGGGTGCAGTGATCCTTGAGGAGGTCTTGTGTTGAGATCATTAGGGTAAGAATAAAGCAGTCTGGACTGCCACATGGAGGCAAAGCCACCTAAAGGTGCAGAGTTAGTGAGATAAGTAAACTTAGTGAGATGGGGAGGGATGTTCGTTACCGCAGCATAGTGTGGCCTATGCTGACTACTACATTATCTGTGGCACAAAATGAGCTGCTGAGAAAATATGTGTTGAATAAATGAAAGTATGGAAAAAATGAGTGACATTTGTAGAGCTCCTGTCATGCTCAGGATCCCATGCCAGGCACCTGATCACAACCTTAGTTAAGCCTCTCAACAAGTCGTCAAACACAATTATTCCTCCATTTAAGATCACACAGAAGACACTGAGTCTGCATTTGAAATCATGTCTCATCAACTGAAAGTCATTCTCTTTCTATACAGATAGTCTTTGATTCTTTATTTCTTTTATTTCTTTCTTCCTACATATAATGAGAGAAAAAGAGTTAGCACCTTCAGTCTGTGGTTTTGTTTCCAGACCATCAAGCCCTGGGCATACCTTGGATTCTAGTGACTTGAGGTTAGAACCCATTGGATAAAAGATGGCAATCAGAATATGTGGAAGTAATATAAAATTATGATCTCTCTAACACCATAGTCTCTAACTTCTTTCCCTTTCTGATACTCTACTAACCTCTGTCTCTACTTCCTCATCATCATGTACTGCTTTATTTCCAAATTCAGTGACATGTTCCTTGTTCAAAAACATAAAGCTTCCATTTATTACCCTGTGTTAGTTGTCACGACCATTTACTTTTCTGCTGTCCTTTCTAGGGCCATAAACTTTTTGTTCCCCTCCATACGCCTGACGTACCAATAATCAGTTCTAGTTTCCCTCCGCATGTGCTGCTTCTGCTTCTCCAATACTGCTTCAAATAGGATCCAACCAATACTTTTAGCCACCAACTTCTTGACTTCTCTCTCTGTCTCTCTCAGATGTTACTAGTGCTGCTCTCTAACTCCACCAGACCTCCCCACCATGGCTGACCAAGACCAAGAGTATCCACTGTGGCTCTCTCTGAATACCGCTCATACTGCATTCTGTCCTTCAACTTGACTTTTAGAGGAAGAGTGAAATGTGCACTGCAGAGAAAAGTGGCTCTGCCACTGACCGGCAGTATGACTGCAGGTATGTTCATACCCTCATACAACCTCAGTTTATTCATCCTTAAAATGGGATACCAATAATACCCACATTAAAAAAAAAAATGGTTGTTTGGAATGAAGAAATGCCTGGCACCCTGGAGATATACAATAAGCTCTCATTCTCTTCTCTTTGGTATTTGTAGTATTTTAATATTTAAGAGATGTTAATCAATTTATTCCATCTCCTCTCCTCCACAGCACACTCGAGATGCTAAGATATTTTATGTCCATTGCTTCAGAAAAAGCATGGGCCCGGCGTGGGGGCCTCCAGCGCTCACACACAAAAAAGGGGGCGATCCTCTCGGTTGATTACAGGAGCAAAAATGCACGTAGAAATGGCAAGGACTTCAGACAGGAGCAAGTATTTAAGCCAAATGCCACATGAGTGTAGCAAACACCCTTCCACCCTGTGTCGCCGTTTTACCTCCAGATAAGAAACACGAAGGACTGGTGGAGGAGAGGTGAGGGGAAAGCACTTTGAAAGTCACAGAAACCGCGCACTATACTTCCTGGTTTAGAACCTTGAGGGGGAAGCACGGCTGCAGACAGTGAATGTCTGAGTGCGTGTATCTAGGCAGACAGCACTGGGGACGCGTGTGAGAGATTCCCGAGCTGTGGTAGGCAGGAGGGTGGAACCATGGTTCCTGTGAATGTCATGGAAGAATCACAGAGCAGCTGGCAGACAGACAGAAGCAAGGGATCCCTCAGCTGTGGCCTGTGAGGAAGGGGGACCAGGAAAATGGAAGACAGGATCTTGAACTACTCGAGCTTTCTGGCACCCTAGTGCAATGGGCCACTGCACAGAAATTAAGTTATAGAAAAATAAAATTCTAATTTATGCATATCAGGGTTTCATGCCATCTGCACATTCATATTCTCATCTTTCCTTTTAATAGCAGAGGGAGAGCTGTCTGTCTTTCAAAATCCAAAGTCCATTAGAGCTGTAGATCTTCCACTAGCTTCTTGTTGAGACACCTGTGTTCTTGCATCCAATTTCCTTCCTAAAGCCTCTGATTCTATTCCCTTCTCTACAATTCTTCACTCATGTCTTTGCATTTTTAAGTGACCCCTCCTACCCGATAACATTTATTGACAATAAGAGTTCCAATAATGTACTATTTCTAGGTGACTTTTCACAGGTCATCTCATCTTAGAACATGAGCTATGTCTGTCTTTCCTCCTTCCTGTGCTTCCCCTACAACTCTGCTCCCATCTCTGCACTCTCTTGGCTGAAACTGTCCTTTAACAATACCAAGTCCCACCCCTGCTCCATTCATTCTCAAGCTTCCCATGTTTTTGCTCTTACGATTGACAGCAGTGACCACTCTGCTTTCTTAGAAATGATCCTTGCTGGTTTTCCAAATAGTGTATTTAGACTACAACCCAATGACCCTCTCCCCAATTAAATCTTCCCACCCATTCCATCCAGATGGCCATTCAGTGAAAACAAATCATTTCCTTGCCATTAGGTCCCACAACAGGATTACCTTTAAAATCTCCCCATTGCTAAAAACATACAGCCCCCAGGTTCTCTTCAACAGTGATTTCCTCTCTTCCTGGATACTGTATACAATAATTTCACTCAGCTATCTAATTCATCAATAAGCTCTCCTTCTCTGCAACTTTGGCCAGGAAGCCTGCAGATACCCATGCCTCAAAGAACTGGCAGGCCGTGAAAAACCTTAATTAAGATGAAGTGGGTCTTCCCCATTTTGGGGATGTTACTTAAGTGGCATCCACTTATTACACATACTTCTTTTTTGAAGTTTATTTACTTATTTAAAGAGAGGGGAGGGGGGCAGAAAGAGAGGGAGAGAGAGGATCCCAAGCAGGCCCAGCACTGTCAGCGCAGCACATGACCTTAGCCGAAATCAAGAGTCAGACACTTAACTGTATGAGCCACATACTTTTAAACCATCATGATGTACGTAATTACTTCTTCTCCGTAGACCTGGGAGGTTCTATGGAACTAAACTCTTTCCCCAGTTCATCACTAAGACTTCCTATTTCCCTCTATAATAAAGTTGCTCCTTGTGAAATGTGGTGACTGGGGCTGTAATTTGAAACTGACTAATCATTTATATTTTCTTTTGAATTATAACATTTCTAAGACATGTAGGGACACATTCAAAACTGCTTGCTAGTTACCCTGAGAACTACCCCATCAGTCCACCTCCTATAGTTAGAGACTTCTTCCAGGGTTCAGTCTAGGAAACTCTCTGATGTCCCTGAGAACTGTGTTTCTACCTCTCATATAGGAAAATACATTATTCTTGTTCCCTATTTTACCCTGTCAGGAAGCTTCCAGTCAGATTTTAAAGGGCTCAATCTCAGGGGTGCCTCGGTCGCTCAGTTGGTTGAGTGTCTAACTTTGGCTCAGGTCATGATCTCACGGTCTGTGGGTTTGAGTCCCACGCTGGGCTTTGCACTGACAATGAGAAGTCTGCTTGGGATCCTCTCTCTCCCTCTCTCTCTCTCTCTCTCTCTGTCTCTCCCCTGCTCACACTGTCTCTCTTTCCCAAAAATAAATGAACATTAGAAAAAAAAAATTAAGCTGAATCTCAGCGTCGGTGAGATGGAAATAATAGTGCTGAAAGTATAATTAATAATAATAATAATAATAACAACAACAACAACAAACAATGCCTCACTGGCTGGGCTCATTAGTAGAAAAAGTATTTCAGGGAACAGAATCCGTGATCTTGAGATAAATCGAATTTACTCAGTGTGAACTTTCACAAGAAAATAGACCACATTTTTTTTTAAAAAAGAACATAAAAAAGAACTGAAGCTCAGAGACCTATTGGACAACAGAAGAGCCAACATTTGGAGCATCGGCATTCCAGGAGGTGACTCTTAATAATTTCTTGCAACTGCATGTGATTCTACAATGATTTTACTACCTATTTCAATTAAAAAAAACATGCTCATTGTAATAAAACACAAATAATTCAGAAATATATGGTGCCTCCACTGAAAGCCCCTATTCCTTACTCTTCCTGATTTTACTCTTTGGGTGTAACCACTACTTTACAGGTGTTTGGTGCGTAGGGTTCCTGACCTAGTTCTAGGCAGACGCAAACACATACATTTGTGTGTGTGTGTGTTTGTAAATATACCTTCCTCGTTTTATAAACATGAGAACAGTACCAGTCATTCTGCACTTTCCATTTTCACTAGCTACATGATAGACATGGATCTCCATCAGTGCATATAGATACTTAATTTCAAAATGTTTACCTCGTATTTCATAATTTTAAGTAAATTCTTCTCTTAATGGACACTTGTTTCCTATTTTTTGGTGTTTCAACTAATACTAAAAGTGACATCTAGCACTTTTTATAACATTCAAATTTCTCTTTTGTAGAATCCTTAATTCTTTCTTGTTTTTCCTCTTGTCCTACAAATGCAGCCATCCCACATCTCTAACCAGGGCCCTTTCCCCCCTTCCGACAATGTTCGCTGTACTTCTGGAACTATCCTAGTTTCAAAGTTTCACCTGCTTTACCTTCTGCTACGTTGCAAGTTCCACAAGGGCAGAACTCATGCCTTTGTTTACCCAATATTCCCCACGTCTAGAACAAGGCCGGGCATACAATGTAAAAAGTTATTACTCAAAATTGACTCTAAATCTAGATCATCTCTTGTGAATCTAATCTTCTTATTCCCATCTACTGTAGATTATGATTTTACCATTTATATAATCAGGTGGATAGTCAGAATCTTCACTTGGCCCTTCCGATGACAACTCATCTATAATACTTAAAAACTAAACACTGCCCTGCCAAACAGCATTAATGACCAAGCTCCTTTCTAGTATCGGTATGTCCTTATTCTTCCAGTATTCCAGGATCTCAAGCCTGACACATTATTGAATGCAAGGAAGCTGCTTCCAAACTTGTCCTGCCAATCAACTTATTATCAACTTTGCCATTTTTTCCTATACAAATAATTTAAGAGTTGTTTGATCATTTCCACTTTTTTCTTAAAAAATTTTTTTAATCTTTATTTATTTTTGAGAGAGAGAGAGAGAGAGACAGAGCGTGAGCAGGGGAGGAACAGAGAGAGGAGACACAGAATCTGAAGCAGGTTCCAGGCTCCAAGCTGTCAGCACAGAGCCCGATGCGGGGCTCGAACCCATGAACTGCGAGATCATGACCTGAACCAAAGTCGGATGACTGAGCCACCCAGGCGCCCCGATAATTTCCATTTTTAAAGTACAATGTTATCACTTCGTACCTTTATACCACCACTGAGCTTCAGACCCTCTCCCCCTCTGCCAATTCAGCTTCCAAAACATTGTTCAATTATCCTCTTCAACATGATTTTCCTTAGCTATCTCTTCTCTACAGTAACTAAAAGCCATTAAATTGAAATTAAGCTGCCCTCCAACATTTAGATACTTCCATCAACCATTTACCCTTGCTATTATCCCAAATAAGCACTGGTATTCATTTAAAAATTTTTTTTTATGTTTTTATTTATTTTTGAAGGAGAGAGAGAGAGAGAGAGACAGAGCATGAGCGGGGGAGGGGCAGAGAGAGAGGGAGACACAGAATCTGAAGCAGGCTCCAGGCTCTGAGCTGTCAGCACAGAGCCCGATGCAGGGCTCGAACCCACAAACTGGGAGATCATGACCTGAGCCGATGCCGGAAGCTCAACCAACTGAGCCACCCAGGCGCCCCAGCACTGGTATTCATATTCATTTTCATCTTCTCCCTTTGTCTCTGTTGTTCACAATCCACAGCTCTTGTGCCTGCAGTTTTTGAGAATGGACCATGTTCTCTCCCTCTCTCTGCCGCTCCTTGTCCATTGTCTCTCTCACTGACTTGAAATTTATTGTTACTAGTAGTCACCCCTGTGACATCCCATCTCGCTCTGAATCACTCCAATACCAACATTCATACAAACTGATGATGATTTCATGAAGTGCTATTTTACGTTATTTCATAATTATTTGTATGCTGTCCCCTTATAATAATTAGTCTGGAAGTCCCACAACATCAGAGAAACTCTTTGACTCAGAAGTTGGCAGGTACTCAAAATATGACTTTGAAATGAATGAATGATGGTTCTGTCATGGCCGAATAGAGACAGTTATATTTTTAAAACTATGCTAGGATAGGTCTATTAAATGACATGAAGGATCATGTTTTTTTTTTTTTTAATGGAGAATTAAACATGGTCTGCATTATTAGATGTCTTTCATCGAAATGGATTTCAATTCTTAATAACAGGTTTTCATATTCAGTTGTGGACATTTTGTCACATCTAGAAATGACAAGGTCTTCAATCAGTGGGAAAGAATCTTAACTTGAAGAGAAAAATCCACTCCTAAACCTCATTCTGATTTAAAAAGTGTTAAAAATAAAAATGGACAGTGATTCATAAGAAATCCCTCCAATGGGAGGGATTGGAGAAAGTGCAAAAATGGAGAAAAATGCAAAATTTCTGTCCATTTCATATATTATGTCTTGTTTCTAGACCCACAGAAGACTGCTGTGTTTTTTGGCTGACACAGAGATCCCTAGAAGAGACAGTCTCCCTTACTCAGCAGCGACTGCTAAGCGCACCAGATTGTCATGGCAATGACTGTGGGAAAGTAGGAACACAATATGGAATGTCTGTTCTAGAAAGACCTGCTCAAAATGATGTGTTCTTGTTGCTACATATGTTGCGTTTTTTCATTTTATAAACAGGATTAATTATGTGTCTCCTCCTTTTTCTTACATTCTTATAAATGGAATTAATCTGTATTTTTCTACTTAGTCCCTTTTACAATGTCATAAAAGAAAAAAAGTTCAGCCCCAAACCTCGTTACTCTAGTCTTTTGTTGCTTATGATTTAAAGTTATTAAGAACTACTCACATTAGGTACCAAAGGTACACTAATTATTCATATGAAAAAGAATAAAAGATTCTGAATATTGTAATAAATTAACTATATTGCTCAAGAAAGGTACTCCAGAATGGGAAGTCTCATGAACCAAAGTCTTCATTAATTAAAAATACTTACAGTTAGTGGGTATCAGAACAAGTGATTTCTGGTAAAGAATGAATAATAAAGAGCAGTCAACTATGGTATATAGTGTATTCAGTGAAAGATCATTTTCACTCAATAGTGTGCTTTAGAAGCATATGTAAACCCAAAAGAAGGAAAGAAGATGCTTCTCGAAAGCTCATAATAACCAATTCATTTATGAGTATAGTTCTAAAGGTGAGTTTTGTCAGAAGAAATGAAGTCAAAATGCTTACATGGACAATATAACCTAATGGAAAGAGAGTTAAAATCCTAATTCTGGTATTTAGTAGTTGTAATCTGGGGCAAGCTACCAAACCACTCTGAGATTTAATGTCTTCATCTGTAACAGTCTGGCTAATAACACTCACTTCAAAAGGTTGTTGAGGGGATTAAGTGAGATGATGTGTATGAGACAATTTACAATGCCTGGCAAGCAGAAAATGCACACTAAAGGATAGCTGTTGTTATTATTATCATTATTATTATTGTTGTTGTTGTTATTGTTATCATGATTATTATAACCATCATTGTTTTATTTTTCATTTATAGAACTTGGAATTTAAGAATATTCTAGTAAGTTTAATAGCCACTGTAAGTGGGCAAAAAATAAAGTTTACTACGCTTTATAATCAGTTATTGATTGTAAGTGGAACATACCATTGTTGAGCCTCAAATATTTACCTTGATAATTACACATAGAGGCATATAAAGTGTCAAATATGTTACACATGCAAATAGAATAATAAGCATTCAATAAATGGTAGTCCTTATTTACAACACAGTTACAAATAGGATTTAAAGTAAAATTTCTGCTTGTGGATAAAGACACACATGTCCATAACTGAAATTTTCTTCTCAGGATTGTGTCCCTAATCTTGTCAAATGTCACCTTTAGAGGTGCCTAGGTGGCTCAGTCAGTTGAGATTTGGACTCGATTTCGACTCAAGTCATGATCTCACGGTGTGAGATTGAGCCCCGTGGGGGGCTCCACGCTGAGCATGAACCTGCTTAAGATTCTCTGTCTGTCTGTCTGTCTGTCTCTCTCTGTTTCTCTCTCCCTCTGGCCCTCCTCTGCTCTCTCTCTCTCAAAAAAAAAAAAAAAAAAGTCACTTTTAATCCAGTCACCCAAGCCACAATGAACCCAGTCACCTTCACATCAACAATCAATCCCTGAACGGACCTCTCATTATCATTACTAATATTGTCTTTCCTTCCTTCATGTAGTTCACATGCTCATCATTCCTTTCCAGGGCAATTATAACATCATACCAAATCATCTTCTTACAATAATTACAACTGAAATCAGGACAATAAACGGTCATCTCTCTCCTCCTCTTCTTCGTTACCCAGAAGCAACAAGGAGAGCTAGAGATGGAGAGCACACATCATCTTCCACAACAGTAAGACATCAAAAACCCAGAACCACACAACAGGTGGGAAAGCTGTCAAAAATAATGAAGATCAAACAGACATATGGGTGGACGTGGAGGGAGGATAGCCCTGGATTCTCGGAGCTGGCACCAGGTGCTTCTCCATGGTGAAGAGTGGGCCTGGAGTGCAAGGAAATATTTCTCCCTCAGCACAACGTCAACAGTGTTTGTGGGCTGCCGGTGCTAAGAATTTCTGTGCCTGGTTCAGTCTTGAGAAGCAGAGAATAAAGTGCTAAGTAAGAGATCAGACAGAGAAGGCATTTTTGCAAGAAGTGGTCTGTTTGATAATGATCTTTTCTGGGAGGATTACAGAAATACACTGACTGGTATGTGAAATAATTTTTTTCTGACTACATATTTCATCCATTTTCATGGATTAGAATGGCACTGAAAGTTGAATTTTCCATACGACATTCTAAAATAAAAATAACCTTTTAAAAAGGTAAACATAAAAAAAAAAGACTGGTTCCTTCTGTTTTAGACTCAAATTTTATGGAAATCTCTCTTTCTAAATGAGAACTTACCCAACGATTCACTACTGTTCATAATTCACCATGACACTATTTTTGACACTACTTTAAAAAAGTCCGTCTATATTCTAGAGAGCCGTGTGTATTTGAGGAGCAGAATTAAATAATTAATTTTTCATTTTATTGCAAAGATTGTCTTCGGTATTTATTCCAATTTTGCTTTATATTCTTATACTTTTAATACTTTTTGACAGTTATTTAAGCTTAAAAGCTAATGTAGTTAGTACATTTTAGACTTGGGAAGTATCAAAATGAATTAAAATTTTATCCCTTTAGGTCAAAGAAAGAAATTAGTGGTTTAATATCTTTGTTGCATTCATAGGACAGATACCTAATAAATGCTTCTTACTGTTTTCATCTGGAAATTGGGTTCGCAATGTAACGTCCACCATGAAGTTACAAAGGGTCTTTTCTTTATGTGAATGTCAATTACCTTAGGAAGCATGTCAGGCATACCAGTTTTATGTTCAAAATGTTCTGTTACAAAACACCATGCTATGGTTCTAGGACTGCTTAATTGGTATTATTTTTTATAGTGTATTATTTAAAGTATAAAAACGCAAAACAACAATAAAATCTCTTATCTAGTATAGGTTTTTGGCCTGAAGATCAGAATATCCTTGTCGGAAGTTGGTGATTTATTCCATAAAGGAGGACTGAGAAACCTCGTGTGCCAGACAGAACTTGTAGAAGGCCCTGGGATACAAGGATGATTAATGAGAACAGGAGGCTCAACCCTCCAGGAGTCTAGGTTCTAAGCAAGGAGAGAGGCTGCTGCCCCTGTACTATGATTTTAGAGATAAGAAGGACAATCCATTGTCTACAAATCTCATCCATGACTATTAAGAATGCCTGAGGTTCCTTACAGGGGGAGACTTTTACCCCATAGCAATACAATTTTAGCAAGGTGCTGTAGTCATAGTAAATGAATACCCCTAGGGAGTTAAAACATTAAAATGCCAGCAAGAATTTATATGTTAATATGATTTAATTTAAAAGTATGTCTGTGAGAGGCCCCTGCGTGGCTCAGTAGCTTAAGCGTCCGACTCTTGGCGCTGGCTCAGATCATCTCGCAGTGTTGTGAGTTCAAGCCCCGCTTCGGGCTCTGTGCTGATAGTGCGGAGTCTGCTTGGGAGTCTCTCTCTCCTTCTCTCTCTCCCCCTTTTACGCTCATGCTGTCTCTCTCAAAAGTAAATAAATTTAAAAAAATAAATAAGTAAAAATATGTGAACTTGTGTGTAACTTGTATTCTTTTGGGATTAATATATTGAAACTGTTCACTAAGAGAATGTAAGTTCTGATGGTTAAAGTAGGAAGGTGAAGAAGACAAGATTTTGAGATGTGAAGAATGTCTAGGGAGGGTAAGAATTGTGTGGAATATCAAAGAAAAGTAAGTTTTGGGTGTCTGGGCAAGGGAGCTAAAATGCTCCTGCCAGGAAGCAGACAAACAGTACAGGCTGTGTGGAAAAACTTCACCCATTTCACTTTAGTTGGAGGCTGTCTCTTAAAATAAGGATTAGGTCTGCAACAGGGTAAGCTTTTATTTTTTTTTTTAATGCTTATTTATTTATTTTGAGAGAGAGTGATAGAGTACCAGTGGCAGAGGGGGCAGAGAGAGGGAGACAGAGAATCCCAAGCAGGATCCTCACTGTCAGCGGAGAGCCCGACATGAGGCCCGAACTCACAAACCGTGAGATCATGACCTGAGCCGAAATCAAGAGTCAGACGCTCAACGTACTCAGCCACCCAGGTGCCCCCAGGTTAAGCTTTTAATAGGGCCTCCAGTTCAGCAGTTCCACACGCTGGCACAAACGAAGACCAGAGCTGTTTACTTGCCCAGGTAGGACTGGGGACATCATGCTGCCACCTGCCCTGACACCGGCTCCAACTTTGCTCCAGTCCAGGTACAGCTCCCAACACAGGGGAGGACGCCCCTCTAGACTCTTCACCTCAGTTTTAGAGTTCCAAATGGAAATATGAAGGAAAACACTGCTATCCGTTCTGGTGGAGTCTTTCTGGACACCCCGAGTCCAGGTTCACATTCAGTTTAGTTTGGTGTTCTTTCTCGTAACATATGTGGTGCAGGAGCTGAGGAGGAATATGTCTAATGGAATCCTCTTTCAATTATCCTCACTTCCTCAGTGAAGCGTTGCCTGACTTTTCCAGGCAGAATTAGTTGCTTCCTCTTTTGGGTTTTCACTTATTATGTTGTATGCAATTATCTTGGAGCTCTCTGTGGCAGGGATCTCAAAAGAAGCCCTATCAATACATGTGTAGAAGGATAATATTTGAAGTATTAATCAATGTGCCTAATGGGTTTCCTCCCTCGACATTTTCTGTTTTGCAGATCTACTCTTCCCCCACCCCCTAGTCTTGAGAGCAAAGATATTCTATAATCTTTGCCCTTAAGGTAAGGTTATTAAACAGAAATGCAAAAAGAAGACAGTTAATTCTTGATTTTTATATGAAAATTCTGACACTGAGGTCTAAACAATAGTTTTGGAGAAGAATAGTAAGTAGGTTTTTCTCAACACTCTCCCTACCCATACCAGTCTCTCAGTGTCTCAAAAAATCTGTGGGCTGGGGGAGGCAAGTTGGAGAGGCTAGAGATACTCTTGAGTGCATGTTCAAGGTTGAAAACTGGAAGAGACTGGGTGGCAGAGAGCTAGGTGGATGGGAGAGTGACCTTTGTCTTATGCCTTTTCCTCTAGAACCCAGGGAGACAGCAGCTTTGCAGGGATGACTGTGGCCAGCATGGCACGGGATTGACTGAGGAGGACAAAGTGCCTGGGCCAGGGAGGACTGAAAGCCAGTTTGCTGAGTTTTCTGAGGTCCACAAGTAACACGGGAAAGCAGCCGTGTTTTCCAAAGGCCCGGAGTAAGATAGAGAAGTTACCCGACAGAGCCAGCACGATGCAGGCAGCGTTGTGTCATGCTGATCGGCATCTGCAGGGCACCCTGGCACGAACAACGCAGGGTGTGGGCAGATGGGAACGTAACACAGTAGACACCAGTTCTTTGAGGTGATAAGCAAGAACGAGACAGGACAGCATTCTTTCCAGTTGGCCATGGGCCAACTGAGACCAAACCATCTTCTCTGATGCCTCTAAGCATCCTTAGAATTTAAGTGGTACTCAAAGGAAAAATGTGGAGAACTTAAAATTTACTGAATTACCATGAATTCACTGAAAGAACGCTGAGGTTGAGTTATAAAGCAACAAAGATGAACAGTAACAGCAATGGCATATCCACATAGCGCTTCTGTGGATCAGGAACTGGTCCCAGCCCACCGGACAGATTCAATCATTCCATCCTCACAACAACCGTGTGGCTCAGGTAAGCACCATTCTTCTACTTAATTTATAGACGGAGAAAACGAAGTTTAGTGAGATTAAGCAACTCACCCACATTGCCCAAGTGGCCCAACGGTAAGGGGCAGACCTGGGATTCAAAGCAGGCAGTCTGGCTGTAGCCTGTGCAGACCTGACAATCTGGCATGTGTGGATACTGGGGTGGCCAGTTTCCTTGCCTCATGTAAGTATGAGTTGAATGTGTGAATAAATGAATGAGTGATGACCATATCTTGGATTCTTTGTACTTGGTACTATACTTCAAGTTCATTTAACATGGTTCTTATGCTACATTACAAATATAAGTTCTTTCATCTAAAAGGGCAACATTATTCCACTAAGTTTTTGAATAAATGCCTTGCACATAAACATTTTATGTTAAGGAATGAATGTGGCTTGTTGTCACTGTTACTTTACTTAAGGCATTCCAGCTGACTCATCTTTCCCCAGCCCAAATCAGATTTTGAGATATTTTTATTCTTCCTTACCTCTTATTCATTTCATCCACTATAATTACTCTTACCCAGTCTCAGTGCCTTTTGACCCTCACCTTGTAAATAATCCACATGTTAAGACCCCCTAGTTTCTAATATCTATCCTACTATCTCACATAAAGAATCCTTAACATTTTATGATGGGTTCCTTAATGTATAAAATACCTATTTTATCCTTAATGTATAAAATACCTATTTACAGAACCAACTATTTGGTGGTTTATAAAGCTAAAATACCAAACCGTTTAACCATATAAAGCTTTGTTTTATTTAACTTATTTTTTTAAGTTTATTTATTTTATTTTTGAGAGAGAGAGAGAGAGAGATAGTGGGGCAGGGGCAGAGAGAGAGGGGGACATAGGATCTATAGTGGGCCCTGTGCTGACAGCAGACAGCCCGATGTGGGGCTCGAACTCACAAATGGTGAGATCATGACCTGATCCAAAGTCGGAATGCTTAACCGACTGAGCCACCCAGGTGCCCCTGTTTTATTGAACAAAGAAGTACATGGCAAGTTAAATACAGCCCAGAGGAGAGAGGTTTACACAAAACAGAAGGGGACATGCCTGGGAAGGGCTGCTCTCAAATACACATCTCTTCCAGTTACCAGCTCTCCACTGTCATATTAGAGAAAGCAGGAGGTGGTCCTTTGAGGGCAACTGATGATTTCAACAGATATGGAGGCGGAAGGGAAGCACTGCAGGGAGAGAATAACCTGGGCAAAAGTACTGAGTTGGAAAAAAAGCAAGACAACCATACCTTCCAATGCCTGGTTGGAGACATGTGCACACACACACACACACACACACACACACACAGATAGGTATATTTGTTCAATTTTCAAGTACCCTTGAGGTTTGATTGGAAAGGTGAAATGGACTACGCTGTAGAGCAAAAGGTGCAAGGTGACGGTCATGTTTCGCAACAGTAAAACTTGAGTAGGGCTGCCTGCCTCGTCTGGAGTGGTGGTGCCCTCCAGTTTACCATAGTTCCCAGGTGGCCTTTTCACTCATTAATGCCACCAGCCTAATCCCTGTATGCCTGTGAATTTATGGTTCTAGAATAGTGGTTCTGAATCCTACATGTTGCAAATTGGTTTTTTTTTTAATGTTTATTTATTTATTTAGACAGAGAGAGAGCATGGAGGAGGGGCAGTGAGAGGGACAGAGAGAGAATCCACTCAGCGTGGAGGCCGACCTGGGGCTCGATCCCATGACCGTGAGATCATGACCTGAGGCAAAATCAAGAGTCGGATGCTTCACCGACTGAGCCACCCAGGTGCCCCACATGTTGCAAATCTCCCCTGAGATCCACACCTGATATCCATCTTACATCAATGGAATCAGAAGCTCTCAGATTAGGTGCACTTAGGTGTTTCCTGACATACAGCAGGGTTGAACACCACTTTCCTATGAGGTCTTAAGTGCTAGATGAAGACGATTCTGTGTTTATGCTTTTTCTTGTAGCCTAATAGTGCTCAATCCTGTCTGACATTAGAGTTGACTGGGATGACACAAGGGCTCAACTCTCAGAACTTCTGGCTTAATTGGGATAAGGAGGATAGACATTCCTAATATAAAAACAAAAATAAAAACCTCATTTTCATGGGTAGCCAGATTGAGATAACCGATAAGGAGAATGAAAGCCACAGGACTCTGAGCAAAGTAACATGAAGAAGGTACTGGGTGGTATTTACCCAAGATATGAACTAGAAGGTGTTAAGGTCAGCAAAGAGAAAATGAGCAGGTGATTACAGTAGTCTAGGTTTACATTACAAGGATTAGAACCAGGGGCATGGGGCCACAGTAAGAAGGAATGAAAAACATCCATGAGAGAGATGTAAAGATGTATGTTATTGTTACAGGTTTAATAAAGTTCCTCTGCAACTTCATCTCACATTGGTCCTCAAACAACTGGGAAGTTATCCCAGTGGTCAAACAAACAAACGAAACAAGAAAACAAACAACCTTGACTGAGAATTTAGTTTCCAGTAGTGCTGGGAACTTAAACACCCGATATGGGCAACACACATCCTCTCTTGAGAAATCCAGATATAATTCAGGCAGTTTCCAAAGAATTCCCCTTGATAAAAGTTCCAAAACATACGGACCCATGGTGAAAAATAAAAGACACATAGGAAACAAGACACTAAGCCCAAAGAGAAGAAAGACAGCAGATCCAAGAAGGTTTCAGCTATTGGAATCATCAAACATGGATGATAATAGTGTGTTTGAAGTATTTAAGGAAAGAAGAGACTATCTGAAGAGCAAGGGATGATTAAAACTGACCAAATCATTTTGAGAGAGTAACTAAAAGAAGTTTGAGAGATGAAAAACAGGATTGGAATTAAGAGGGAGTTAGTAAACTCAAAGATAACCCCAAGTAAGGAGATAATGGAAAATACGGAAGGTGGGTTACAAAACATGAGATGGTGAGAGAGATCAAGACACAGAATGCTAAAAGGAGAGAATGAGTCACAGGCAATATTTGCAGACATAATATTGAAAATTTTGCAGAAGTGATGAAAGACACTGATTCAAAGAGTTAAGAAATCTCACAAATCCCAAGTAAGATTACAAAGAAAAATCCACTCCTACACATATCACATGATAGTGAAACACACCAAAGACAAATACAAAGTCTTCAACGTAGCTAGAGAGAAAAGCCTGATAAAGTAACTTCTCAATAGCAAAATATAGCAGAAAGAACATAATCTCAACCTAGAATTGTATACTCAGAAAAAACATCCTCAAAGAATAATAGAGAAATGAGAGATGTTTCCAGATGAATTTGCCACCAACAATCTCTCATTAAAAGCAATTTTTGAGCACGTTCTTCAGGCACAGGGGAAGGTCTAATGTGCAAGAAGGGAGAATAAGCAAAGAAAGGCATGAATATAGGATAAGCCCATATATTAAAACCACTTAGGGTAATCACTTCAAAAAAACAAAATAGTGCGTAAGTTCCAAACTAGTAGATAGAAATATGGAAGGAAAGAAATATCAAGAAGGAGAATTATGTATATGTGGTAGATTGTGCTGTGAGTTTTCAAAACTCGTAATTTGTGCTTTTCAGTATTGCTTAAAGCATTTACAATGAATGTGCAATATGTTTACAAAAAAGTTACATATCATTCCGTTTCTCCATTTCTCCTTTGTAACACGTATCTCGGGCAAATTTTACTTGATTAATGTCTGTTGTAAGCTCCACGCAGGCAAGGACTATGTGTGTGAATTTTTCCTTACTACTGTCTCCTCAAGTCTTAATTCATTGCCTGGCATGTAATATCATGCTTAAAAAGTATTAAGTGAATAGATGAATGGATAAATGAATAACTTCATACTGACTGCATATGCAGTTTACATGAGGTTGAATAATGCCCCCTCCCCCCACCAAAGGTCTCTACGTCCTAATCCTTAGAAGCTGTTAATGTTAGCTTATATGGCAAAAAAGGACTATGCAGATGTAGTTAAGGATCTTCAGATAGGGAGATTATTCTGGAATACCTGTGTGGGCCCCAAATGTATCACTTGTATCCATCCTTACAAGATGGAGGCAAAGGGGGATTTGATACAGGCAGGGGAGGAGAAGGCAATGTGACCCCAGAGGAGGAGGATGGAGTGAGGCAGCCCCAACCTGAACATTGCTGACAGCTGTCAGGAGCTGGAAAAGGTAAGGACTGGTTTCTTTTCTAGACCTCCTGGAGGGAGTGAGGCCCTACTGACATCTTGACTTTAGACAGCCAGGTGATACTGAGTTTGGAGTTATGGCTACAGAACTGTGACAGGATCAATGTCTGTTGTTCTCAGCTGTCAAATGTGTAGTTTGTTGTTACAGTATCCATAAGAAGCTAACAGAGTTAAAGTGAAAAGAAATCAAAGAAGATAATCATTTGCAGCCCAGAGTGAGGGCGTTAGTGTGCTATTCACAAATAGGAGCGCAAAAGAGTTTAGGGGGGAAAGAAGGAGTCAGAATTAGACATGCTATATTTTTGAAAACAGCAAGGACACTGAGAATATAGGCAGGCATTATAAACCCACTTCCCTTCCTGGCCTGTGGGCCCCTAAAGGGCAGAGAGTTATGCCTTTCTTCTTTGAATTCCTGGTAGCTACCTACCATATAGCCGTTTGGTACATGTTTGTAATAACAGGCTTAGTGAGATCACAGAATTTTGCTGAAGACACTTGAAAGAATGCCCAACTTGAGATTTATGAATAAGGAGGAGATTTTAAACATCTAGACTACATTTCATACCACTTACAGTGCATAATCAAGAGTTGCCTATATGGAGTACTTAGTATAGTGCCTAGTTGTAGAGGAAACTCAATAACGTTGTTATTTTTATTTTTTTTTAATTTTTATTATTTTTGAGAGAGAAAGAGAGACAGGGGGAGAGAGCAAAAGGAGAGGGAGAGGGAGAGAAGCAAGCTCCAGGCCCAGTGGTGACAGACACAGGGCTCAATCTCACAACAGTGAGATCATGACCTGAGCTGAAATCAAGAGTTGGAAACTGAACCTACTGAGCCACCCAGGTACTCCTCAATAACATTTTTAAATGGGTGAATGAATCTAAGAAGGAAGAGTTATTAGATGCTGTCCTTCAAGATGATATGCTTGTTTCTTAAAAACTTAAACATAAATTCATCAAACAACTCAGCAATTCTACTCCTAGGTATCTACCTAAGAGAAATGAAAAGTATGTCAACACAAAAATTTCTATGAAAATGTCCAAAAGAACAGTATTCGCAGTAATCAAAAATTAGAAACATTCCAAATATCAAATAATGAATGAATAAACAAAATGTGTTATATCCGTACGGTGGAGTATTATTCGGCATTACACGCTGTCACATGGAGGAACCTCAAGAACACTGTTCTAAGTGAGAGAAACCAGACGCAAATGACCACTGATTGCATGGTTCCATTTACATGAAACGTTCGGGAAAGGCAAATTTACAGAGAGAGAGCAAGCTGATCAGTGATTTTGCGGGGCGGGGGTGGACACAGGGAATGACTGAAAAGGGGCATCAGAATTCTTTCCGGAGGGAGGGAGATGTTCTAAAACTGGACTGTGTGGATGGTTGTGCAAGTCTATAAATTTACCACAAACTATTAAATTGCATATTTAAAATGGGTGAATTTTGTGATACGTAAATTATATCCCATTAAAGCTGTTTTTTTTATAAAAAGTTATGTGCTTAAAAATGTGACAATTATAAAGGTAGAAAGTGCTTTTTTACTAAATCACATCTTTAAAACCATAGAACTTCTGCTAAAATAGCATTGCCATTCCTAAGTGAAGGCGCATGGCAGCCATCTTGTAAAAAACGGAAATAATTTGTGATATTGACAGTGTGGGTGCTTGATGTAAGAGCCTCAAAAAACATTTTTCCATCCAGGTTTAGTAATACCCTAACAATCATAAAAATGTGAAGGGACAGTTGGTAGCCTTTTATAGACTTCATTTACAAGGCAGATGCCGCTCCTTAGAAGTGTGTGCTCTGCAGCTCAGAATTCCATTTTTCTGTACAGTATGTACTTGTTTTGGGTAGGCTGAAAATGAAGACAAAAAAAGACGACTTTATTTAGCTGTTTCTTTTCTTTCCTTTTTCTAGGAGAGTTAAGAAAAAATTGATTTTAACCAATAAGAGACAGTGGTCAAAAGTGACAGTGCTTTGTGAGGTAACGAGGCACTCGGTATTATTTACTAATAATAATGGCTAATGTTTATTAAGCGTTTACTCTCTGCCAAGAACTGTGCTAACTCATTCACATAGATGATCTCCTCTAACCCTCAGAGCAACTGTGTTAATATAGTTAACATTCTTCCCATATTAGCAAGAGGAGAACTGAAGCTAGAGACTGGGTAACTTGGCTGAAGGCACCAGGCTGGTAACTGGCCACCAGGACTTGTACAAAGACCAGACTCTACTCTGCTAGAACTGCAATCAAGCTGTCACTGCTGCCCACAGAATTAGTGTAGATTTAATGTTTACAATTAGGGAACTTAAAGGTGTAGCTCATAAGATTTAAAATCCAGTATTTTTAAATGTTGTATAGGAATTGAACATTTCCATGCTGATAAACTCCCCCATTTCTGTCTTCAGTCCTGACTGTTTATCTGAATAAGAGACTTGTATATCTATCTTCCAGCTTGAAATTTCCACTTGCATTCTAAAAGATATCTCCAACTTAATATATTCAAAGGCAAACTTTTTAAAACCTTCTCCTCCCCCAAGTGTTCTCCATCTCAGTAAACAGCACCTATATATATCCACCTAGGCCAAAATCTTTAAAATATATCCTGACCACTCCTTACATCCTCCATTGTTACTACCCCAGTCAAACCACTGCCGTATTTGTAGGGATTATTGTACTAGCTGTCAGCACTCATAAGATAGGTTGGGTGCATTAAAAATGACTTAAAAATGTATAATAGGTGAAGGGGATATTAAAAAACAAGTATAATGGCTCATTATAAAGTCAAGTTGGCAGATCAAAAGGGCAGCTCTCTTCTTGAGGTTATTCAAGGCCCAAGCTAAACGAGGCACTGCTGTCTTCAACAGGTGCCTTCTATGTCTGCCCCTTCCAAGGGAGAGTTCATAGGCAATGTGAGTGGAACATTTTTATGCCCCACCTGTAAGTGGGACCCTCAAGCATCCCACATCACTTCAGTTAACATTTATTGGCTAAGACCCAATCACACAGCCACACCAAATTGCAATGGAGCCTGGAAAATGTGGCCTAACTGTGTCCCCAAGAAAAAGAGACAGAAATTTGGGGAATAACTAACAAGTCTCTTCCAAATCCCCTCATTCTAAAACTCTAACTCTCAGGTGGTGATTCTGAACTGAAGAAACAATTTCTTCTTTAAGAGAGCTCGCAGTAAAACCAAGGATTGGCGAGGGAAGGTGAAAAGAGGCAGTTGTGCAAGAATCACATCTAATCAAGCATTTCAGGGTGGAAATGCTTTTCCGAAGGAAGCAGCCCAGACAGGTGCCGCCTAAAACACAAATTTTATGCCAAATCAGATGATAAGTGGCATTACATACGATACAGGGGTTCACTAGAATGGGGTTTTCTAAAGACGTACCTGAGGGTCTGGTCTCACGTAGACGACAAAAGAACACTTTTGGGGAGGAGGTGAATATAGACACACTCACAGAGAGCTAATCAATTAAAGGAGAGTTGTGCATTTTTTCGATGGGGGAATAATGACAACAAGAGTTCTACACTAAGTCTCTGGAAATCAGTTGACTAGATGTCAATCAAACGACCGTTTATAGTATATGGGTAGAGGGAGAAGAATTACAGTGATTCATATTCTTCTGTTGAAGGGACAAAATAGTTTAGGCCATACAAGAGGTAAGAGTACCTTTTTGCTTTGGTCTATGTCTCACAGAGAAAGTTCTCGTAAGCAAAAGGACTGGTCAGAAGTGGCTTCAATGGAGGTACAGAACGGAAATGAAGATAAAAGAGGATTCTGGGCAATAAATCTTTCTCGACTCTGTAAATACCCCCCTTTCAACATAAAGGCTCTTTAAAGAAATAGGAAAACAAAGCTTTGAGAAGGGGCTTGATACATTATTTATGAACTTATCAAGTGGAAAAAACACCCACTCAGACATTTTAATAAAAACTTCCAACTAATGTATCTAATTTTATTGGTATTTAAAAAAGCCAATTATGAACTGGAAAGTTATTGTTTGTTAAACTGCTACACGCTTTCTGCAAATAGAATGTTTACAAACCACTTGGAATCACTTTTCCAAAGTTTCGGTTTCTGAAGGTCAAATAACTATGTAACTGCTTAATAAAGAAGCAAAGAAGTACCTCTAAATATCTCTCAGCTCTGATGGGCTTATATTCTGCTCCTTAGGTGAGGTATTAGCAAAGCTTATTTATTTTCATTTCCAAGGCTTTTATTTGCTCATTCCCTTGTGGTAAAGCTGATTTCCATGATGATTCCCTTCTTAATTTTAATACCCTTTTTACTCATCATATAGACATAAGAATTTTCCATAAAATAATGAAATCCTTGCAAAGGAAATGAAGACAACTCAGAGAGTAAAGTAAACTAGCTCTTTTTTCAATTAATTGATCCACTGTCATGTGCATATAAGATTTTTTTAAACCTAGGAAAATAAGGTTAATTAACATAAAAAAGCCTCACTCGTCTAGATGCTGAATTTTGTATTTTACCCATGCTGCCTTAAGTGCCTTGATTTCCCAGTAATGACCTAGTTCTCCTAATGAGGAACATTAACCCCTGGCTGTAGCTGTCCAGGACTTAATTGTCAACTGCAGCTGAAATAGGGGAGTTTGCCGATCAGCAGGTATGCGGTATATTAACTCATGTCATTTCAACCCCTAATAAATAAATCTGTTGCTAAGGCAACAGGAAGATCAGCTCTATCAGTATTCTCCCCTCCCGGTAACCAGCTCCCCCTAACCCCCTCCCACCCCTCTTTTGGAGGAAACTGCCTTTCACACCAAGCTTAGGAAAAAGAAGGAAATTAACTACATGTAACCATAATTAGAAGTAACATCATTTCTCATCCTAGAAACATATCTAAATTAATAAAAAAGGACAGCAAAGAGAGAAATGCTTTTGACTAAGATCACGATAAATTATTTCCTTCAACAGGAGATAGGCACTATGAGGTACGCATCTGAGTAAGAACAAATCTCAAACATTTCGGCTCTTTGTGTTTCTGAAATTTCCCCTTCTTTTGTTTAACCAACAAACGATGCTAGCCTGGATAGCGCTGAAATAGCTAATTAGTTGCATAGCCAATAAAGATGATACAAGGGGGAAAAAACCCTTACATATTTTATAATAGTTATTGCTATTCTAACGTAGAATTCTTTGGTGTGATAGAAAGAAAGAAAGAAAGAAAGAAAGAAAGAAAGAAAGAAAGAAAGAAAGAAAGAAAAATCTGGACCCTGAACTTAGTTTGGAAAACCTAGAAAAACCATAGAGTCTCATTCACTTGGGATTGTAAACAGGAGTTTAGAAAGTAATTTCAATGAATTGTTTTAAAATGGTTTACACATCTGGATTATGGCAGAGGGGTAGGTGAAAAAATAACCTATGAGGAGCTTCCCTTCTGGATTTATTTTTCAGTGATAACTAAGAAATTATTTTGGCTCTAACCAGTTTAAGCCTTTCTTCCCAAACACCATAATTACACTTTTTCTATTGTACCCTCTGTTAAAATGAATGATTTCATGTGAACAAACTCCTTAGGGATTTGTATTTATGACCCCTATAAAGGTATTTTGCTAAAAACAACAACAACAACAACAACAAACAAACCCAAAACTCAAAACAAACAAAACACATGTTCTGTAAAGCAAGGCTGATCTCATGACCATCTCCACCTGCCATTTGGTTAATTGAAGCCTTTCATATTTTCATTTCTTTCTTTTCAGGATGAGTAACTTGTCCTCCATTGGACTTACTGAACAAGTAAGAGTCAATCACTAAAGAGTCACCCTATAATTCACCATAATCAACATTAAGTAACATCAACGAAATCACTTACATATCCTACAGGTATTCCAGCTAGATGCTATTGAGAAAAATCTATCCCCTTCCACCAAACACACAGAGTTTCTGTCTCTATCCTGGAGAACATGAGGATCTAAAGCAAATGATACAACTTTAAACATGGAAGGAGTAGGGCTGGGAGGCAGTGTGGATGGTACAGTTTTGTTACACGTTTATGTGGTGCAATGGACTGAACACTGCCCTTGGTACATGAAATTCACAGTCAGGGGAATTCACACATCACTAGAATTTAAATCAGGGCACATGTTTGTGAAAGGCAGAAGATTTCAGGGCATCTCTAAAAAAGTATAATGGTAACTACCATCATGAAAAGACAGAAAACACCATACATTAAGAGCACCAGGAGGCATACTAGGTCCTGAAAAAAAAAAGAGGGAAGAGTGGGCTAAATAGAGATTAGGTCAACAGGGATCATATGAAGAAGTGTTTAGTGACTTGGGAGAAGAAATATATTTAAACACACAAACACCATCCCCCACACTCACATCACATACATGACATAAATATTTTTAACAAAGAAATAGGTGATTTATCTACCTACCTATCCACCCATCATTCATCTATCCATATCACCTAGCTATCTACTTCCCAACTCACTCACTCCTGACGTGTGGTGTTAAGTAAGTCAGCCTGGTACAAAGATTTTTATCAAAAGATTTATGATAGAATGAAGCAAAAACAGACAGGGGTCTTGAGCGGACAAAGATGACTGCCATAAGCATACCATAATCAAACAGCATCTTTTGTAGCAATTGGTATGTTTAAGAAGAGAGTCAAGTTTAAAGAACTTTTTAACCCTGTTAGGGAAAAAAAGTGTAATGAGAGCTTTAGTTTATGATATTCTACAGATAATAACACCAAGTCAGTAATGACTACAGGTGAACTTTCTTCATGCTACAGAAAGTTAAAAACAGCCCAAGAGGCGATGAGAAACCAAAGTTGAATCTGTTATCTTTTTCATATGATCAATAGTTTGGAAAATAGGAAAGCATCTAGGAATGGAATTTTGGAAAATATAAATGGAATTTTGTTAAGACTATGCACACACAGATACATATATGACAAAATAAAACAACTAGGTGATATAATACATTGTAATCTAAGCCAGGTATTTGATTACCACTTTTCAAAGACTATAATAAAGTTCTCTAGAGAGCTTCTTGTTTTTTAAATGATGGAGTTCAATTTGAAACTTTTTAAGGACAAAACCAACCAACCAACCAACACTATCAAACAAACAAACAAAAAACCTGTAGGCAAATAAATATAATTAAAGTTTAGCACTGAATTGAGAATGAATATAATCAATTCCTTACATCAAATATATTTAACTGTGAAAATGAACAGTGCTACTAGTGGAAAGTATCCATGGCATCATCTCTTCTAGAGATCAGGACAAGTAAGATGGTCTCAGTTTGGTGGAGTGTGCTGAAAGGCAGATGGCCAGACCACATGATCATCGTTTCCAGAACTAGAATTCTGTAAGGATCGTTTCTCCCGAAGAAAAACAGATTTATACATAACACTGAAATAGAAAAGGCACATTGGTGCCCAAAATCTAACACTTTGCTTCTCAGTTCCTCCTGTGGCACCTGAAAGACTGTCCTCCAAAAGTATCCTATTCCTCGGTAATAACCAGTGAAACCTGAAAGATTTAGGACAATCTCGTCGCTAAACTTTCCTCAAGTTATCTGGACAACAGGAAAACCAAGGTAAATTACCTTGTTCTGAAAAGCAAAACATCCAATCATTTAACATATATCTTTACAAAAGGCAGTCATCAATTTTGTTTTCAAAGTCATAATTTTAAACCTCAGAGAGTCAAAGGATGGAAAAAAAAGTTACTTTACTCTCAAGTAATAAAGTGTATTTTTCCATTTTATATCAATCATTTGTTTTCAGTTAGAAGTTGCCAAAGTTTATAAAATTTTGGATGTCAAATTCTTTCAATATTACAGTACACGATTTACCTAAGTATGCTTCAAATCTGTTTTTATTTCTCAATGACTGGGACTTTTCCTTTCCAAATCTACACACTTAACCACAATCAATGTTGCATAAACTGTTTTATCATTACTTTATGGAAAATATTGCAAATATCATATAACTCATAAAAAGTCACTCCATGGTGCGCCTGGGTGGCTCAGTCGGTTAAGCATCTGACTCTTGATTTTGGGTCAGGTCATGACCTCACGGTTCATGTGTTCAAGCCCCACATTGGGCTCTATGCTGACAACACAGAGCCTGCTTGGGATTTTGTCTCCTCCTCTCTCTGCCGCTCCCATGCTCTCTCTCTCTCTCTCAAAATAAATTAAAAAAAAAAAAGGAGACAAAAAAAAGTCACTCCACTTTAAGTGAAAAGCTCTTACAATTTCCCCATAGTCCAAGAGATGGGGTCATGGTGGAACTTATCACTACAGTTGCTCTTAACAATTTCAAACTTCTCAACATGACTTGTAGCCCACTCCCACCTTATCTTTCTTAACCAGAACACAGCCACTTATGTGCCATTCAGAGGGGCTTTAAGATCAGAACAGAATTTCTTGTGTCACAGATCTCGCCTCCTGCTTCAACTACTGAGCTCAATGTTGACATGAATTCTGTTTGAGAAAATTCTCGTATATATGATGAACGTTTGTTTGCTATCAACTGTGAAACCTAAGTATCAATATGCAATATAAACCTAAATGTTTATATATTAGCATTCAGGGCAACAAAATTAGCCTACGAACACTAAACATTAGGCAATTCCAGTGACTGATGGCAGACATATTTTTACACATGTCATTACCAGTTCTGTTCGACAGTGGTTCTCAAAGTATAGTTTGTGAATTCCTGGGGGTCAGGACTTTCACTGGGTCTGCAAAATCAAACTATTTTTACAGTAATCCTAAGATATAATTTGCCTTCTTCACTGTGTTGACATATGCCTTGATAGAGAAAACGCACTGATGGATAAGACTGGGTACTTCAAGATGACTCAGGCAGTGGCACCAAACGAAACTAGTAGTCATTGTATGCTAAACCACCTGCACGTGCAGTAAAAGAAAAAAGAAGTCAGTTTCACTTAAAGTGCCTTTGAATAAGCATTAAAATTACTAATTCTATTACATTTCATCCCTTCAAGAGACTTCTTTTAGTATTCCGTGTGATAAATTGGGGGAATACACATAATGCATCTTTGTGTACCAGGGCACAATGGCTGCCTTGAGAAAAAGCATTTATATGATTGTTTGGGTTATGAGCTAACTAGCTGCTTTTTTGCACGAAACACTAATTTGTTTCTAAGAACAACTTCCAGACAAACTGTGGTTAATCAGACATGGGTATCTGGCAGACATTTTCTCAAATATGAGCTATATGAACATGTCCCTTCAACGAAAACGAATGATTATAGTTTCTGCAACAAAACTCAAGATTTTCATCGAAAATTGGAATTCTGGAAAAACTATCTACATTGTGAGCTTGACAACTTCCCAACAACCAAAAATTCCTCTGATATTAGCAACGTGATTCTTTGAAATAACGAATTCTGTCAATATTTGGAAAATCTGCACTAATCATAAAACCTATATTGTCCAAGTAACCAACACGTGATTTTACAAAAATCCATTTAAACAGCAAGTAAGAGAGTATGAAGACTCATTGAGTGGTTTCAGACCAACCCTTGAGAAGCTCCTACTTGACAAGTTCTGGCGTAGCAGCAAAGAACACCTACAATAATCTGAACGGGTCATTAAAACACTCTTTCCTCTTCCAACTCTCTCTCTCTTAGTGAGGCAGAATTTTCTCAGAAACCTCCACCAAAACAACATATTGCAACAGATTGAATACTCAAGCAGATATAAAAATCCAACTCTCTTGTACTTAGATATTATAGATTTACAAAAAAATGAAAAATAATGTCACTCTTCTCACTAATTTTTTTTTGCTTTCTAAAACATAGTTATTTTCAAAAAAATACTTTAATATTAACATGTATGTGATTCTTTATTGTTACTTTTTGATGATTTAATGTGGATTTTTAAAGTTTTCCCTTAGTTTTAATTTCTGATACACTAAACATTGATAGATATAAACCCAATAAAAAAAAAAAAGAAGAGCTCTATGGTGTCCCAATAATTTTTAGGAGTGTGAAGGGGTCTTTCCATCAAAGAGTTTGAGAACCGCAGCCTTTAGAGTGCTATCTTTCAATGTCTTATAAACTTATTCTTTCTGTCCCTCCAGGAGTGTGTCTTTTGTGCCCATTAAAATAAAGGGAATATTTACAAAAAGGTTGGAACCCGGTGCAATGTTACAATATTTATAAAGAAAATGTTCTTTGGTTTTTTTGTTTTTTAAAAGGCCTTGCCAAATGCAGTCTATTTTTTATAGGTCTTTCTCTAGAAGTCATTGCTATTAACCATGCCTTGCTATAGATGTTTGCAACAAAACACTAAAGACTGGGTAGAACGGAGAAAACAAATTACTCTGCAGAGAACCCAGCAACTCCGCTAAAATACTGTCAGTTATTTATCTACTGTCAGCAGAGGTTGCACACTATAATCCTTGACAAGCTCAGACTCAGAAAGAATGAAGAGAGGGGGCAAGCGTTGCATTTAAGGGCCTGTTCTCATGCACAGACATTTTAACACAGATTTAAAGCCAGAATGTATCTTCTAGAAAATGTCACTTTTGATTTTGATACATATCCCAGCAAGTAGGCTCTACATTTGGTTGACTTAGTACGGGCTATGTTAGAGGCTAACGCTATATTTTAGACCATTCATGATCCCAGCGCGGAACTCACACAATGAGGTCAGCGTCACTTCATTTTTAGAGTTGGCTAACTGCAACTGCATGATTTCATGGGCGTATTTTTTATGATAAGGAGGAGGGTTTTATTTTTGTTTTGTTGGGCAAGGTAATGACAGGCTCCAAGAATCCCGTTGCCCGCTCTGGTGGCCATTTCTCCCTTTTGTGTACAGGGGAAGCAATCATCACTGTGTTGTCTCCTTAAGTCCCTTCTCTGGGGAAAGCATGTGTGGCCCAGGCAGAAAGGCAAGAGACAGAAGAGCTTCCCGCAGGCTACTCTAAAGAAACCCCGCCCCCTGAAGCAGGTAGTTTAATTAGCTCGTAATACTGACAAGAACATGGGAAGTGTAAGGATAGGGGAAACCCAAACCAAGAGGGCCGGACAAGAAACACAGCCCTGGTCATCTCTAGTAGAAATGGTTTCCTTTGGAATACAATTCAGATTGACTGGTCCATTATAGGATTTTTACCCAGGCGATCAGAGGTCTAAATAAATGTGTGCTTGTAACTGGGGATGTCTGATGAATGCTGAACCAGAATCTTAATTTTCTAATTCATATTCACCAATTAAAAATAAACTGTATTTTTATGAGCAAATTTACATAAATCAGATGATAAAGCATCTACCACTAAAGGGTAGGAGTTCAGCTCCCGACATTTGCATATATTCTCCTAAAGAAAATATAGGCGTTTTAGATTTTCATTGAAGAGTCTTGCTGTGTTGGAACTCTAATGGGCTTAGAACAGTAAATTTTGAAGAAACTGATTGCTACCCCTGTAGCTAGTAAATGTCTGCCTAGACCCAGTGGCATTTGAAAAAAGTGTTTTATCATAAAATTATCCCAGCAGAGTCCATTCTGCAAGATAACATCATCATCATCATCATCAGTACTCCACGCAGGACCCAACAGCTCTGGCACAATATTGCCAGTCATTTATCTGTTGTCAGCACAGGTTACACACTGTAATCCTTGACTGCCTCGGAATTAGAATGTCTTTGATGTCCCCACAAGAGTTTTTTGCCCGAAGGCTTTACCAATGCTCGGCGGCTCAGTGTTTATTCCTCGTAATCTTCCTCTCATCTCCAGGCTAGCAGTGACAGATGGTTATGGGCACACAATAGTATTAAGAGTTTGATATTTTTTTTTATGCTGTGCTCTCTGTACAACAAATAGCTATCAGACGCGGGCCAGAGAGCTGACATGGCTCGCTTAGGTAATGGCAAACAAACAGCTCGGGTTGATGCTTTCTGTCATTTCCCCTCCTAACCCTGCTTGTTTTCATTGTATACTCTCAAAGGTAAACTATATTAACCTTATAGACTGTTATTAAAAAGATATATCTATATGAGCATAAAGTGCTTTTCTTTTCTCTTTTTCTTACTCTTTTGATTATGAAAGTAATACTGCTGACATATTGAACAAATATCGAATGTCAACATAAATTTTTAGTGTGTGATAATATCCCCCTTCATATAGCTGTGTGTCAGGCGGGAACCCGTGGATGATGCATAGCAGTAAATAACCCAAACAAAATTAGTTCTCTTGTCAGCTTCTACCTTGTATGTCCCCAGGCATCAGTAAAATTGACTGCACGCTAGATTTTCAAAATTAGCCCTAATGTTAGCTATGTGTCTGGCAACCTCCAAGTTTCCAATGTTCTACTATATTACCCGTAAGGATGAATGTGTTACTTTTATATTTTGGCATTTACTCTTGCTGATGCGGCTTTTTTCCCTCTTCTCCAAATTAAAAATAATTTAGCTTTAACAATAAGAATGAGCACAAACATAATGCTGCATCTCTTTAAGCAACTAACTTTAGGCAATTAAATTAAATTAAAGCAAAAATATACAAAGGAAGAGAGGGAATTATTCAATTTAATATTGTTAATTTTATTAACATAGCTCTGTCTTATTTTGCGCAAAGTATTGGATAATGTGGTTCTCACTCTTCGCACCCCCCCCCCAAATCAGTATGCTGTTTTGCAGTAGGAGTCTACAAATTTAATTTTGCATTTCCATGATAACCCAGTACCAAACTTTTTAGAACTGATTTTCCTGCAATAAAATTACTTCAGAGACAACCAAAGGTTAGAAGAATAAAAGGAAAAGCTTTCCAGAAGGGAGAAAATGATGACATCTATTTTACCTTGAAACAGGTTAATCCCATCCAGACCCACCGCATTTTAAAATGACATAAAAGAATGCTGAACACTGTCACATTCTAAGTAATACACGACTTCAAAATAGAAGTCACTCCCCTAAAAAGGATATGCTAGAAGTGTGAAGTTGAATAGACAAATCCAAAAACACATTCCCCATCAACTTTCAATCCCTAAATTTTACGTTCGTACATTTAGAGTCAAAGATGAAAATCCCTTTAGGTACCAGATGCTGCAGATCAACTGGGAGAGCTTCTGGAGTTTTAATGTGCTGGAAGTCAAATCCCCAGCAAAGGCGCTTTGCCTGGCCGGTGTGGTGTGCTTATTACTTCACCTGTAAACAGTCGCTCTCAGAAAATCGGACCTAACGATCAGCCCAGCATCTCTGCAATAAAGAGACCATAATCTGTGGGGGAAGTGAACTCTAATCAGGCCACATGCAGATTAAACTAACTGGGAGGAATAAAAACTAGATTAAAATGTTCGTGCCTAATACCAGAAGATTATCAGGACATTTTACCTCTTTAAATCCTAATTTATAGGAGCCAGGGTTAAGTTTATGAGTTTATATTTGGTGCGATTACATGCTGCAGTTGATTTTCCTCTGTTTAGAGGAGATTCCGCTAGAAAGTATTTTGCTTCAGCACAATACAGAGGCATGTGGGCACAGGGAAACAGTTGCAAGTGTACCGATATATTTTATGACAAGTGAAATAAAGGCACCCAGGTGAGACTGGTCATATTGGGAAATAACAGACATTGTTTGTGTTTTAATGATAACATTGCCTTAACAATGTATAGGTATGAAATAGTCATGTGATAACAGTATATATATGTAGATTTGGAATCCCGTTCTGATACTTTGGAAACTTCTTGAGCAAGATTTGATTTTCTAGAAGCGTCTAGGTGCTGTTGTTAGTTGAGCAAATCACTGCAGATATTTATTATTTTAAAAAAAATTTTTTTTAACGTTTATTTATTTTTGAGACAGAGAGAGACAGAGCATGAACGGGGGAGGGTCAGAGAGGGAGGGAGACACAGAATCTGAAACAAGCTCCAGGCTCTGAGCTGTTAGTGCAGAGCCCGACGCGGGGCTCGAACTCATGGACCGCAAGATCATGACCTGAGCTGAAGTCAGACCCTTAACCGACTGAGCCACCCAGGCGCCCCTCACTGCAGATATTTATCTGCAATTCAAATTTAATCTAAACACACCACTCCTTATATAAAGACATCAATAATGCCACCTTTTTCTAAAGCTATGGGGACAATAAATTACTAAGTCAACCATTAGAATATATTTTCTACGACCAGTCTCCAACTCTCACTAAATTGGTGTGTCTTGGGGCACCTGGGTGGCGCAGTCGGTTAAGCGTCCGACTTCAGCCAGGTCACGATCTCGCGGTCCGTGAGTTCGAGCCCCACGTCGGGCTCTGGACTGATGGCTCAGAGCCTGGAGCCTGCTTCCGATTCTGTGTCTGCCTCTCTCTCTGCCCCTCCCCCGTTCATGCTCTGTCTCTCTGTCCCAAAAATAAATAAACGTTGAAAAAAAAAATTTAAAAAAAAAATAATAAAAAAATAAATTGGTGTGTCTTAAACTTACCACCTGTGAGGCCACACAATGTGCAGTGGTCTTTGTGGATCGTCAATTCCACCGAAAATGTCACAGGGACTAGAAGTCGTATTTTGTTTATCTTCCTCATGAAGAGAGCTCGAATTATCTGATGAGTGGCACATTCTCAAGTCTGGCTCCTGCATTAATGAGCTACCCAGGTTTTCTTGTTGTGCAGCATTACAGGGTCCAGACTCTGAATTAAAATTCTTCAATAGATTCTCAGAACCTTTCTGCTCCTGGTGGAAAGCAGGGGCCATCGATGGAGCAGCACCACCATTTCCTTTAAGGCTGAGAATCTTCTGTAGATGGGTTGTTTTGTGCTTGGGCATGAATCTGTTACAAAAAGGAAGTGCAATACACTTTCAGTGAAAATACTATTTAAAGCGTCTCCTTTACCTTTCTGTAAGGACATGAGGATGATGTATAAAAGTGATAAAAAAAAAATAAACTAAATCTGTACCCAACATACCAGTAGGAAAAATACAAAAAAGTAGTAGCCATCCACAGAAAGTTCAAAAGTTTGAAATTAGACCACATTGTTTTCAAACTGTTTCGCTGGCTGTAATACCTGCACCGTACATCCCGTGAAAAATCCGAGTAGAGAGATGATTTATCACTCTCTCCTCACGCATCTTGCTGCAGTTCCATTTTACATTTTCCAGTCACTGCATGGCCCAGTGTATATTCCAAGCCACACTTAGTCATTACCCAACAAAACCGCTCGAAACTTCCTTGATTAACACTGGCCATTTCTGCTCACATGACTGTTCGGTATGCCTGGGAACCTGGGACACACATTTTTATTACATTGACCTTGAGACTAGTCCCCGAATATTTTTTTCAGTGCCATTTCTCCCATCTTCCCATAATGCTTTGCCATACAGAGTTTGATATCTGTTACTTACTGCTAGAGGCATCTAAATAAAATGAGATCAAGAAGCTCACCGTCTACTGGGGAGCAAACCAGTAGTGCTTAGAACAGACACAAACCAACTAACCTGTGGTGAAACATATAAAGAATGGGCATCCCAAGTTTTTAAACAGAACTAGAGATTAATTCTGACTTGGGGGATCAGTAAAGGCTGGCAGACGGTTTTAGTTGAAGGAGTCTGAAAGGCAGAGAGGGGGAAGTTCTGAACTGAGGGAATGTTGTGATCAAAGCAAAGGGACGTGAAAGACCATAAATTCTTCAGTGAATAACAAGCAATCCAAAGAGACTGGGGTCAAGTCCCAGAGTCTGAGGTGTAGAAAGGTAGACTGAGGCCAGACAACAAGTGCTTTCTCTGAGTCCCTGAGACTTGACCCCTCCCCTGCACTGTTGGGCAAGTGAAGAAATGGAGAGCACATGCATTTAAGAGATAGGTGAGGGAGAAGAACCATGGAAGGAGAGCAATAAGGAACATTTGGAAGAGTAAAAAGAGAATCTGAGAGAGTAATATCACCCTGTTGAAGTGAATTAAGAGTCTCAAAACAATGTGTAAGAAAGGAATCAAGAAACCTTAAAAATGCATAAGGGGGGGGGTAGGAAACACTCCATAGGTACCAGAGCATCAGATAAAACAAAGAGCTTTTGGATCTCTTGCTATTCAAAGGGGAGTCCCTGTGGAGAGTGTAGGCAGAAATCAGCCTGCAGGTTACAGTGTGCACATCAAAGAGGGAGAGGCTGAGAAAGAGAGGTTGAGAGGAGAATGGGGAAGCAAGATCAGTTTTCCTTAATGGGGCAGGTGCACATAGGTGTAGTCGCTAGGGTGTTCACCTGGGGACACATGCTAGGGAAGGGAGGTGGATCCTGAAGAAATAGAAAAGTCTTGCAAGACTTTCAGGAGAACAGCATAGCATGTAGGATTTTTGGCCAGGGGGAAAGTAAGTAGGTCTTATGAAAGAGACTAGACCAAGCTTTCTTACAAAGCTGAGGGAAGGAGAAAAAGTGAAGCCAGAAAAAAGTTTCAGATGGCAGGTATGGAATCGGTGGTGTGTCACACGATTTCGAGGCCAACGATCTCAAGGCCAACAGACGAGGCCGATGATTTCAAGCAAGGTGAGAAGAGGTGAAGGTAAGTATAAGAAGTGTGCTAAGGGATCAGGACAGGAGAGAGGAGTCGAGGACGTTCGCTAGGTCGGAGGGCGAGGACTGATGGGCAACACGAATGAACGGGGTGGGTTCTGCTGTAGGCTGGAAACAAGGTCTTTTGCTGTATACATGACAGAACCAAAAAGCTTGTTTGGGGGCTTCTGTGCTTGTCTCATAAAGCCCTTTGAGATAAATTACCTTATATATAAGAACCCTGCAAGTAATAAATACATGATTGTAGACAGATGGATAAAACACAAAAATGGTGCTAACGCCTTTGCTATACCCTAATGAAATAATAAATTAATTCTTGATTTAAAAATAAACTTGGGCATATACAGATCATAGTTTCATATCTCACATTACTGAACTATTATGGGAACTAACGATCATTATTCCTGAAACAAATTCAAAAACACTGAGGAGACTCTAAGGAACTGAAATCCAATGGAAAAGCTCCCACTGGACACCACAAAAGGAAAAAAAAGAGCAAACTATAACAATATCTTAACTTTTAAAAAAAAACAATGTGGGGCTCAAACTCACAACCCTGCGATCAAGAGTCACATGCTCCTTCTTTTTTTTTTTTTTTTTTTAAATTTTTTTTTTCAACGTTTATTTTTATTTTTGGGACAGAGAGAGACAGAGCATGAACGGGGGAGGGGCAGACAGAGAGGGAGACACAGAATCGGAAACAGGCTCCAGGCTCTGAGCCATCAGCCCAGAGCCCGACGCGGGGCTCGAACTCACGGACCGCGAGATCGTGACCTGGCTGAAGTCGGACGCTTAACCGACTGCGCCACCCAGGCGCCCCGTCACATGCTCCTTCAACTGAGCCAGCCAGTGGCCCTGACAATATCTCAACGTTTAAACAAATGAAACAAACAGCAAGAGAAGGAACATCTGTACATATCTGGAAAACAACAATAAAGCGAGTGAAGAAACCTGTTTGTTTGTATGTTGGATAAAGGATGCCAGGCAAGCTTAAAAAGGATTTTAACAGAATTACAAATTTAGTGCAGGAAGGAGTCACCAAAAAAACAAAAAATCTGTATCTATCTATATCTATATCTATATCTATATCTATATCTATATGCATCAGCAGGCATTGAAACAACATAACTTTATCTTAGAAAACTTTATCATGACCCAACTTACTCTTAAAACCCATTTATATTGGCCAGCATGTGAATACAATTGCCAATTAAAAGGGATGGGAGATTGGCTAAAGAGTAGTAAACAACAGGAATGGGTAAGGGACAAGGAATTTAGCTGTGGGCAGGGCGGTAGGCCCGCTTCCCAAATGTTCGCAAGGATGAACAGAATCCCATGCTGACACAGGTTGTGGATGACTGACTTGATAGGTGGGGACATGGAAAGATACAGAACATAAATACGGACCGTAAGCAGAAACTCAGCTTACTAATGTTATGAAGTTGAGAAAGAAAATCCTGAAGGCAAGTTGGACACACAGAAAACACTGTTGAGAGTGTCTGCAGTTTGACAAGATGAGCCTGTGTTGATTTGCCCAGCAAACTGGTGCCACTTTGTGATGGACTGTGGTGTACAGAGAAGGAAGGTACCGCGTCTGTGGGGACAGGGGGCTGTGCAAAAGCTGGTTTCATCTGGGGCACCTGTAACTGTATATGTTTGAAAATTAGAGAGTTCTTAGAAGAGCAATAATAATGATTAAGGCAATGGAAGAAGTGATTTATGAGGGCAGATTAAAGGAGCTAACTATGAATAGCCTAGTTAAGTGACAAGTAGAGGGGTACATAATAGGAGTCTCCAAGGAAAGAGAATAATTATTTAGCCGGGTACAAGGGGGTATAACTAGGAGTAATGAGATGAAATTAAGAATGGGAAAATTTAAGCTGAATTTCAAAAAAACCCTCCCTGATGGTATAATTTATTAGCTCACGGAATAAATTCCCTATGGAAATGCAATAGTGAGGGAAACTTAATAACAGAACTGGACAAAATACCAATAAATAATATAGATAATAATCCTGTATATGAAAGAAGGTGGTTCCATGCTATGCTTTCCTTGCTTAGAATATCTTCCCATATTTTTCTATGATAGTCTGTTTATATATGGTGATTGTTACTCAGAGAAGTAGTTAGGCAGTTAGCTAAAGTAAAAAGGAAATATGTCCTTTAGGTGAGGGAAGTTAAAATCATCTTACTTTTTCATACACTCTGCAGTAGCATGCTGAAATAACTTTTTACTACTTTGCTCTAACAGAGCTGGTCGTGAAGCAAGCTGGACAAATGTATTAATATTACTAAAAAACAAAACAAAACAAAACACAACAAAACAATCCGCATCTACCATTCCACAGAGTCTATTCTGATTCTCTGTGCCATGAAACTCATATTTTCATAGACATGTTTAATATAAACAATTTATTGCCATAATAGAAATCAAAAAACTTTATTCCAGCTTTTCTAAATGTAGCTCTATGGTCAATTACTTCACATCAATACCAAGATCAAATAGGCATAATACTAACAAGCAGTTTGCTTAATAATAGTCACCACACTAATTAACCCATCCAGAACATTCTTAATCAGACGCTATTTGTAATGTACAGTTAAGAGAAGCTTGGCAATAAACTGTTCTATGCTAAAAAAGAAAATAATACCTTACCGATGGGGTGAAACTGGCTTTTCTATTGAACTGGACAGAATGTGCTGCCGTCCTGGCATTAACTCAAGAGAGTGAGTATGCAAATAGGCACATGTCTGAACATTTCCTTTCTCTTCCCCAGCTCCAATTCTGGTGGAGGTGTTAATGAGAAGAGAAAAGGTCCTGAGATAAGGAGTGAAAGAGAGAAGAGAGTCAGAAGAAAACCAGTGAGCTGCGTTTTAGAGCTTCTGCCAGATCTGCCTTTTAATAATTGCCCAATTTTTCTTAAGGAAATGCTACTGCCCATCGTACTCGTAGAATGTCTTTCCCTGTTTCTGAGTCTCTCAGCTCTATCAGAACCTGTTTTTACTTTTAGGAATATTCTGATCACTGTAATCATTTCCAGTCTACTATTAGCCATGGGGCCCTGCCCCAACCATTTTTCCCCACCAACAGCTCATCTGTGAAACGGAAGCAGAGCCTCCCTACCGCCTCCTGTCCTCACAACCACCATTCCTTCCTCACCACCTCTGTCCGCCAACGTGGTTCCAGAGGCACTGCCACAAAACCCTGGTACTACGTTGGGCAATGTTCAAAGACACAGCTGGTGCATGTACTTTCTAGACCTAAATTGGATTGCTTCCCACCACCCCATGTCCACACACACAGACTTAGAGCTGGCCCTATAGGAATGGCCTTATTCAGATCAATCTGGAAACACCAGGTTTGAGAGTGGCTTTAAATGATGTTAAGACTGATGGCAAATACAGGAAATGCTCTAGGTATCTTAGCTTATTTCTGCTAAAGTTGAGAGGCTAGAGTATGTTTCGTTGACTAATGGAGGTAGTCAGAAGGAAGGTGATAAAATAAAGCAAGTCAAGTAGACTTGGGACATGAATACTGATTCATGGGCTGTGGAAGAGAATATCATGGCTGACATGTGCGTCATGATGGAATACACTGCCTACAAATATCCCTTTGAGAGATTTCAATAAAAAGTACTTAATATAGTGAGTTCAACCTATAGAATCTCATAAATACCCACAGATAAGAATCCATAAGACAGAGATTATCAGCGGTCTTGCTTCTCAAAACAGATTTGGAAGACAGCACTTGAAAAATGGTGCAAATTAGTGGATGATTAAAGAGAAAGGCAGCATAACTGGTTAAAGAGTATTGCAGGTTTGAGCCAAGGCAGAGGGAGGAGCCCATCAGCAACCAAAATAGAGAAAGTGGCCTGGAGGCGCCTGGGTGGCTCAGTTGGTTAGGTGTCCCACTTCGGCCCAGGTCATGATCTCACAGTTTGTGAGTTTGAGCCCTGCGTCGGGCTCTGTGCTGACAGCTCAGAGCCTGGAGTCTGTTTCAGATTCTGTGTCTCCCTCTCTCTCTGCCCCTCCCCTGCTGGTGCTCTGTCTCTGTCTCTGTCTCTCTCTCTCAAAAATAAAAATAAAAAAAGAGAAAGTGGCCTGCCCGTGGGGTAGGCAAGAAGGAGCTGACAAAGCTCAGGTTCTCTGGACATTAGCTTGGGTTTGAGGGAGGGAGAGTGGTATGGCCACCGCATTGTATCATTTAGGCTGGAGTTTTCACAACGTGCGCTTTATGCATTACTAGATAGAGAAGGTTTTGTGAGAAAACACATTTGGTAAATGCTGGGTTAAACAGACCTAAACACTTACTCACTCAAGAACTTCCCAAAGTACATGCTAGTGTATACCATAAGTATGTTCACTTATTCATTCTTTTGTTTATTCAATAAAATGTTTATTGAACACCTATTATGTAATAGGACTATTATGTGTATTGTTTCTCAAACTTAACACTTCATGAAACGAGGACTCCCCCACCCCCAAGCATGCACCTTAAGACTTAATATGTAACAAAGGATATCCTGGGAAATGCTACTTGAGACCCTAGGAGATGCACAGCCAGAGTCTGAGAAGCAAGATGGGTGGTGGCATATTTTATATTGTAGGGACGGCAGAAGGAGTGGGGAAATGTGCTCACATGAGAAATGATGAAACTCAAACCGAAGGCCATATACCAAGCCACGTAACAGCAGACAAAAGGAAGTTTGAAAGAAATGAGGAGAAGCTGTGAAAAAAAGTGACAGAAGATATGGTTCAAGGCTAATATGGATGATAGCAGAAAAAAATATCATTTGATTTTATCACAGCAATTTCTGTGGATTCTTGGATATAAACCACACTGAGAATTGAGGAGAAAGGAAATAGGAATCAAAAAGATACATAACTTTTCCAAAACCAACTGGGAAGACACATCCACACAGTTTAGTGATCTAAGTTCTCGGGTGATTTATAACAAAAACTATTTACTGTTTCCAAACAATGTGCTGGAAATTAATTACAAAATTAACATTTTTAGAATGTTGCCACATAAGCAAATATCAGAGATAATTAAAAAATCATGCTAGCCCACATGTGTCCAATATATCACTTATATGGTAAGCAGATTTATATAAAACTATAAAGTATAAAAGTAAAAATCTAGCATTCTCATGTGTACACATCTACCCCCCCTGTATCTCTTGCCACACTATCTTCACGAAATAAAGGAATCACAAGCAAGAAAATCCATCATAATTAAAACTAGATGTTTGGAGACCACAGCATGAAACAGAAAGACAGACTTCTGCCTGGTTGGTTGGTTGGTTGTAGGATGCTTGTTCTTCTTTCCTGGAGATGGCTAAGGGCTAATACTCCTAAAATAGATGGCACATGTCTGTGAAGGCTGTTTCAATAAGAAACTCCTGGCGGAACAAAATACGAACAAATTCAAATCACGGATGAGTCAGTCACAATCCACACACACATAGCACAAACGCTCTGGGGGAACTGCCATCCAACACCGCTGTGGCTGGTTAGGCCATGCTGTTTAGATGTTCAGTGTTTGGTGCCCGAACCAAATTTCATCTCCCATGGTGTAAACTTGCAAAGTCAACATGAAATACTGACAGCAGCCTGTGAGAGGGCACTGGGCAAGAGAGTCTTACTTAAACTATGAAGAGTCTGCTTTGTGACAAGATAGAAAAAACAGAATCCAGAGAAACTAGCTGCAGTGAAAATTAACAAGCAAACCCCACTTATTAGCCCGAGAAATGCATGCTGAGACTGAAAGCAAATTTGTGGTGATCAGACTGGCCTCATTAGCCATGCCTGGGCCCAGAGATGACACTCTTGGTGATGACAGCACCTTCTCTCAAAGGCTGCCCAAAAGACACACTGCAGCTCCCTCCCCTATTTAAGGTCCATCATTTTCTGATGGCTGTCCTTTAAAGAGCTGGGATGTATGGCTCTCATAGGAAAAGGTGGCCCTGTGCTCATGAACCTATTGCTTTTTATTTTTGTTTCCCACCACGACTTCTAAGAATCATTTCTGAAAATCTAACACTCTCATATACCTCACTTACACTGTTTGTTTACATGACCTCTTCTGACAACACAGTTTATGTGGTTAGTATTATTTAACTTAAACAGTTATGCCTCAAGGCTCTGTTCTCTTTGGATTTCAAAGTGTTTTAGATTGTATATATTGCTCATTTAACCACCTGCCTCTGTGAGCAGTTTGTCTTGTGCAATTTTACAAAATCCCTTACGAATAAATACATTCTTGCCTCATAAATGTACGAGAAGAAGAAAACCTACCTTGCACGTTGACAGAACAAATGTTTATCACATTCAGAGCCATCTTTGTGAGCACATGTAAGCTTACTTCTCATGATCTCCACTCCTCCCCAAGAGCTCTCTTAGAACAAGAAAACCCTCTAGTTTACACGAGCTTTCCTAGAGCAATTCAACATAGTTGGGCAGGACTGTAGGCTAAACTGAAAACAGGGAATCTTTATTTTTCTACCTCTTCCATTTCAAGCATTCTCCACCCACTGGTAAGTGAGTCCCTAAGACCTTCAGACTACTTTCTGATTGCCTGGGAACTCTTGCTACTCCCCACACTTAGCCTCTTGTAGCCTATATGTTGGAACTAAGCCCCACTTTAGATCTAGCCCTGAATCCTGCCCTGCTCTCCATTGTCGGTCTTTTTGGAAACCAATCTTAAACTTCCTCCCACAATGTATTAGCCACCTTCCAGGCTCAATGTGTCCCACCCTTCAAAGGGGGCAAGTACCTTAATTCAAGGGAATTTACCACAAACAGAATCACTTCAAATACCATGGTGAGCCTATGCAAAAATTATTTGGGGAGGACAGGTGGCAAGAAATCTCCGTGAAGCACTGTAAGTAAGTCCACTTAAGCAATGGGCATGTTGCACAGAGGATAATCCAGATTGTTTCAGTACACAGGCGCTTCCTGTGCTCGTGGATTTATTCACATCACTTTATTTCTCTGAACCTGTGCTTCATAGTCTACAAAATGTGATAGTATCTGTATCTGCAAATTTCTGGAGAGGATTAAAAGAGAACTGTGGTGTGTACAGAGCACACGTAAGTAAACTTCCCACACCTTTGCTCATTCAAGTTAACGTCCATAATATAAGGAGTGAGCCCTAAGGCCATTTTGGGTAACACCAAATTTCCCAGTTAGAGAATAGGAAACTGCAATCCATCAACAAATATTCACCCAACAATTATTTAGGATCCTCCTATGTTATATCTGTATTTACAAAACCTTTAGTGCATATGTAGTAACATTTCACACTCATTTTGGACTCCCAGCTCCCGAAAGTGTAAATTTTCCACATCACCTTTAAACTAAACTGTGTGTACTGATTCTGTTACTAAAATGATCTCACTTTTAAATTCAAACTTAATAAGTTGTTCATTATGTTTCATTAATAACTCAAGAAGCAAAATTTCACTATCTTCTATCCTTTCACCTTACTTATTTTAATGATAGTGTATAAAAAAATGAAAGAGTTCCCAAATGTGGATCTGAAGTAATCTCTTTCACTCAAGAGGAAGTAGCTGTTTCACACGTACATAGGCTCAAAGCAAGCAGCTTTGCCAGGATATACCTTGTTGGCAAGTAACTATTCTCACTATTCTGGGAATCCCATGTCTTCTATAGCCTCAATAAAGCACCGAAGGAAACTCTAAATATTATGTCTAATCATGTGTTCCATCCCATGATTTTTTTTTTTTTTGAGAAGCCATTATTTAGAAGTTGAAAGCAGGATGGGAAAATACGTTGATATTAAAAAAAAAGGATCACTTTCTTCTTTCCAAACAAATAAAAGAATTCTCCTTTGGAAGCGTTTCCAATTAGAGACTCTCCTTTTTGAGCATGACATCATTGCACTGGTGCTACAGACTGAAAGGTGTTCCCTCAAAATTCGTATATTGAAGCCGTAACCCTTAATGTGACTATGTCTGGAGACAGGGTCTTTAGGTGGTAACAAGGGTTAAATGAAGTCATAAAGATTGGGCCCTAATACGGTAGGGACTGTGGCCTTAAAAGAGGCGGAAGAGATCTCTCTTTCCCTGTGTCTCTTTTTCCTCTCCTCCCTTCCACTGCCACGTGTGAGGACACAGCCAGAAGCCAGCTACCTGCAAGCCAGGAAGAGAGCCCCACTCAATACCAACCGTGCGGGCACCCTGATCTCAGGTGGCCAGCGGCCAGAAATGTGAGAAAATACATGTCTATTCTTTAAACCACCCAGCCCGTGGTAATTTGTTATGGCAGCCTGAGTTGACCAATATAAATGGACACTGCTGCAGAGAAAAGGAGGAAGGGTCAACACTGTGATGTGTGAAATTTCCTGAATAGAGTATTAGGAAACTAGCGGAGTAGGAGGCACTATGTTTATGCTGACAGACAGTGACAACAAGAGAATATTGTCAAAGAAGAGAGAGCTGACTATCAAAACTGATAAAAGAAAGACTTTGGAGGATAAAGAAGAGAAAATGTGAATTTTATTGTGTGGCACAAAATGTTACTTGTTGATTAAGAATAAGAAAAAATAATAGAGAATGGAGTGTTAGGAAAGAAATTTTTCCTAAAAATTTGTTTGGTTGTGAATGAAGTCACTTAATTTTTCTAAACCTGGGTTTTCTCCCCTAAGCAATGAGAATACTGCCAGTCGGAGACTTCTCACAGAAGAACGAGGATCAAAATATCCTATCAAACCTACTGATTTGATCTTACGGTCCCCATTCACAGCCAAAATGGCATACTGGGTCAGCAGGGCTCTGAGTCCATTGTCTGTTTCAAATTCAGGGCTCTGCCACTTCCTAGCTGACCTGGGGAAAGAGTTTTTTCTTTAAGTATCAGTCACGTCATCTGTAAAATGGGGATAGTGTTATTGCTGCCTTGCAGAATGAGGCTTTCCATGTTGTTTGGCACATAGTAAGATCTCAGTAAATACTATTTTTTTTTAATTACTGATAATAATGGTGAAGATTATCATTACGTGGTCATTGTTATGAAAAGATGCTCAATATTTAAAAAAATTCTGGTCTCTGGCTCCACTGCCATTTCATAGTTAAGCCTACTTTCTGAACCAGACTGATGCCTTTTTAAAGATATGTTTTTCTTGCTAACTCTTACCAGTTACACTTCAGCTCTCCATGTAAGGCGGGCATTTTAATGTTACCTTATTTTCATTTGTATACTAATCAAAGATTTGTACTCATGCCTAGAGGCACACGAATTACAAAAAGGCCTAATGTTATAAATCAAACAAATATATTCCTCCCTTTCTATTACTTGTTGCCTTTCGTACTTTTTTCCTACCTTTCACTTTTCCTTTCCTTCCTTTTTATTCTTTTCATTTTTCTAACTGAGAGTTTCCATCTTTTCCCTTCTTAAAGCTGCATAAACCAAGAAAGTAAAACCAGGAAATTTAAAACATCAGTTTCCAGGTCTCTGAAGCACGAACAGATGGGCATCAAAAAATCGAGTCTTTTTTTTTTCCTTTCCCTTTTTCATTTGCCCATCCACAACCTGAATAAATCAAAATCACCAGCAAATCCAACTTCCAGCAGAACTCACTTTTTTTTTTTCCCTGCTACTGCATTAAATGCTACGGCACTAAGTATTGATCCACATCACGTACTGATTCTATTGCTGCCTAATTGTTAAGCCACAGAACCTGACTTTATTCTGAACTGATATTACTGGAAGATACAGTTTTGTTACTATTACTTTGAAATAAAGCCTTCAAGTGTACAAAGTGAGTGTACAAACACTTCCGCTTACTTCAGGTTTTCTCCAGTTTCCAGTATGGAAAGTTTGGAAAACAGACGTCAAAATACAACAGATGGGTAAACTGCTGGGCTATTACTAGACTATGATCAAGGCTTGAAGGTTAAGAAAGGCGTTTAAATACTGAGTGAAAAAGGTTCGGAGGAAAAAACCATTCAATCACCATTCCACAAAAACTGGAGTGCCCACTCCGTGCCGAGCAAATGGCGAGGTTGCCTTCGTGGAACACACGATGTGGTAGGTGCTCTGATCAGGAAAGAATAGGTGTTAGGATGATGGGAACCCAGTCCTGGAGACAGGGTTGGTGCCAACGAAGGCTCTCTAGAGAAGGTGATCTTTCAGTTGAGGCTACGGTGGTGACTGGAAGGTAGCCAGTTGTGAGTCGTGGGCTGTGCCAAGAGTCATGGCATGTGCAAAGGACCTGGAGCGAAAACACAGTCCAGTGGAAAAAGCAAAATATGGCCGGAGCGTCAATTGGGTGTGAATAGGAATGAAGGTGCGGTAGGGGAGGGACAAAAATGAGGTCCAAGGTATAACCAGGTGAAGGCTTTTCTGCCTTTAAAATATAAGTGAAGCGGTGTGTGGCCATTTGAAAAGTTTACAGGCAGACGGGGGCTGAATAAACACTCTATTGCAGTATGAAGAATGGACTGGGGACACACAGCAGAGCAAACACCAATTTTAAATACCTCTTGCCTTTTGAATTGCCACTAAAATAATGGTATGGGAATTTTTAAAAACGGCAAAGACTTTCAAGAACAAAGAGGAAAATTGAAAAAGATGACAACAGGAAAGAAATGGCAACTAAATTTCAGAAGATGGAAAGCAAAGGAATGAGTGGTGTTTGAGCAAAGAGAAGGAGGCAGGACACGTCTATGCGTGCAGACGATTTTGCTTGTGCATGTGATGTTAGCCAAGAAGCAGCAGTTCATTTGTTGCAGAGAAACTCCAAAGGCTCAGGTATCGGACATGCCAGGTACCTCGGGAGGTGCAGATGTGGAGCAGAACTGAAAACAGAACTGGTAACAATTCTCTATGCAGTGAGCACAAACCCCTCTGATATGACAACCTCCCCATGCACAGTGATCTGCCTCTGGTCTCCCCTCTCTCCCCACCTCCCACCCTCTACCTCAACAACAGAAAGGAGGCTTCCTCACTTGAGGGGTTCAGTAAGGCTAAAGGCAAGCGTGAGGGAAATTAAGTGAAACTGTGCCCATTTATTGGTCACCCCTCTCCAGCGCCCTTCCCTAACCATTTGGCTCTCAGACAGCATGAGATTCCCCATACAGGTGATTGGAGGAGACTTTCTCTGGAAACTAACTGGACTGACCTGTCGACAATGACATGCGGGGGTGCCGCAAGTGAATCCCTTGTTTGCTCATTCCATGAAAATGGTCACTAGTCCATAGGCCCTGTCTCCGAAATTCTAAACATCTTTCAGGGTCTCACTCTCAAATCTGAAAGGACAGCCAGGGACCATCAGACATTTGAAGAAAACTATTAACATGAAATAAATATGACAAAGCAAACCACTACAGAAAAGGACCTTGAAAGACACTGAGACAGAGGGAGGAGTAAATGAAAACTTAAAAAAAAAAAAAAATCCTATCATATCCACAATGATAAAATAAGATTTTACATTCATGGTGAGAAAAATAGAATGCAATAAGAAAGAACATTCAGGAACAGAAAAGAGTGCTTGCAAATAAAAAATATCATAACTAAAAAGAAATCATTAGAAAAACTGGAAGATAAGGTTGAGAAAATTTTACAGACAGCAGAAAAACAAAAATGAAAAGAGCGGAGTAGGAGAAGAGAAACAAAATCAGGTCCATTTAAGGTTCAATGTTGGTGAATAGGAGTTGAAGAAAGGAGTTGGAGAAAATCATGGGGGAGAAAACCAAAGGAAAAATATAAGAAAATCCTTAGTGCTGAAAGGAATGAGTGACCAGCATAAGAAAGGGACAAAAATCCAATCCAAGCAGAATTATGGAATTTCAGAACACCAGAGGTGAAATAGAAAATCTAACACCTTTTGGGAGAGCAAACAGGAAGTCACATGCAAGGGATCAGAAATAGATAAGAATGGGACTTCTCAACAGGAAGTTCAAAAAGTAAAAAACAATAGAACATTACCTCAAACTTAAGAGGAAAATGATTTTCAATGAGAACTCAAAACTCAGTCGAATATCAATCAAATATGAGGCCGGATAAAGTCATTTAAAAATTTTTTTTTCAACGTTTTTTATTTATTTTTTTTTGGGACAGAGAGAGACAGAGCATGAACGGGGGAGGGGCAGAGAGAGAGGGAGACACAGAATTGGAAACAGGCTCCAGGCTCTGAGCCATCAGCCCAGAGCCCGACGAGGGGCTTGAACTCACGGACCGCGAGATCGTGACCTGGCTGAAGTCGGACGCTTAACCGACTGCGCCACCCAGGCGCCCCATAAAGTCATTTTTAGACATGCAAGTTCCTAAGAAATTTTAGCTCCCATGTGCATACCTCACAGGTAGATACAGCACACTAAGATGAGAACATAAAACAAGAGAGAGACATGGGATCCAGGAAATAGTTGACTCAAGGGCCCAGAAAGCAACTAGAAGGAACAGAGGGCAAAAAATGGGGTCCTCCAGGAAGGGGGTATCCAAGAACAAACATGGAAATGATAGCTTTTCTAATGTGACTGACCATATCAAAATGATGACTTAGTGACAGCCACAAAGCTTGGGGACGAGTTTATGATGGTGACACAGAAACTAAGCAGATAAAGTCAAAGCAATAATTAGCCCCAGGAAAAAGGTAAAGAGTTGTTCAAGAAAAAAAAAAAAAATCAAACCTGAAAACAAACTACCACGATGCTCAGCAGGAAACATACTTACATAGCAATAATGCTATAAACACAGAATCTTTAATCAAAAGTTGAGATATAGCCATATTGGAAGGATAGGGTGAGGGAAAGTATGTGCGTGCACACGTGTGCACCTGTGCGCATGCACATGGATACTCGTAAGAGAGGTAACTAAATAATTTCTACTCATAGGAAGTCAATAGATCATATCTATTTTAAAGATTAAGAAAGAGCAAGACAAGAAAATTTAAACATTTTGTCACTGGTAGACTCTACAGGTGGGAGAGCTTAGGGGTGGGAAGGACTGGGGAAAGGGATTTTGCTTTGTTTTACAGACTTCTTTGTACTCTCTGACCTTTTAAAACTAAATATATGTATGATGCATGACTTTAATAATCTGGAAATTTCTTGCCCAAATCTCTGAATATTGCCTCTAACACTTTCTCTAATTTTTCCTTCTGGAAGTCTTATTAGACATGTGCTGGATTCTTATCCTTTTATTTTTTAATATCTAGCTTCTAGGTCACTAATTCTCTCTTCACACACATCTAATACTTAACATATCCATGGAGTTCATTTTAATGAATATATAAAAATTCTACTTAGTCCTTTAAAAATATGCAGTAATTTTTATAGTATCTTTTATTTCTCATGTTATAGATCTATTCTACTGTTTTAAAAACTTACTTCATCTTTTCTGTATAGTAGTTTCAGTATTTGCAATTCTTAAGGGCCGAATCCCACAGAAGGCTGTTATAGCCAGTTTCTGACTTGCTAACCTGTAAGAGATGTTGGACAGGAAACATCATAAAGAAGGTTTTGAGGAGACGTGAGGATGACACATGTAGGTATCGATTACTATGCCTGGAAAAGCTGCAGATTCACCAAAGTGAGGCAGTAGACAGAGATTTGTACCTACGTTTTGTCCTTCCTTAAAATCTTACCAATTATTGAAACTCTAAGACATTTCCTTAAACTATTAGTCAATCAGCAGGTATTTATGGAGTGCCTACTCAAACTGAAATCTCTGCTGTCACAAGAAAAACAAATAGAAGAAAAATCAGACATTTTCAACATGTGATTGAGTTTTCCTCTTTCAAGTTTTTAAAAAAAATTTTTTAAATGTTTTATTTATTCCTGAGAGAGAGACACACACACACACAGAGCATGACTGAGGGAGGGGCAGAGAGAGAGGGAGACACAGAATCTGAAGCAGGCTCCAGACTCTGAGCTGTCAGCACAGAGCCCGATGTGGGGCTTGAACTCACAGGCTGTGAGATCATGACCTGAGCCAAAGTTGGATGCTTAACTGACTGAGCCACCCAGGCACCCCTCCTCTTTCAAGCTTTTTAAAGAGATAGTATGTTGGTTGTTTCAAGATCACAACAATCCATTATTTTGAGGTTCAACATTATTTGCAGAAAAATTTTTTTTCAAGTTTATTTATTCTGAGAAAGAGAGACAGCACTTGTGCGTTGAGTGGGGCAGAGAGAGAGAGAGAGAGAGAGAGACAGAGAGACAGAGAGAGAGAGACAGAGAATCCCAAGTAGGCTCCATGCTGTCAGTATAGAGCCCGACATGGGGCTCGATCCCACGAACTGTGAGATTATGACCTGAGTTGCAATCAAGAGTCAAATAGCTTCATGGAGTGAACCACCCAGGTGCCCCTTTTGGCAGAAGGTTGTTTACTTTCCACCTTAAAATACTCTTTCTTTGAATAGTGGGTTCTTGAATAGGAGCAAATGTTTTTAGTGGAGAATTATATACATTCACAGTTTGTATCATTGTGGGTCATAAGCACAGAGAGATGCAAATATCTTTTAATACTACATTGGATACAAGTGGAAACTATATACTTTTAACCATAAATGTTAATAATAATAAATATCTTGGGAAAAGTAACTATTTGGTGGAGTTCTCATATAAAACAAACAAAAAAATTCATGTAATCTTAAAAATGTACTTATTCTATAATTTAGATGTATTGAGTCTGCATCTTGTTAGCACGGGCTATGTTAAAGTATTGCATATACCACCTGAATTAGTGTGCACCCTAATTTATACACATTTAACATTTCAATAACATATGCCAGGGTACAACCAAGTTCTAAGGGTGTCAAAAGTCAGATCATTGTAAAATTGAATGTAAGTTTAGGAGTAGGGAGAGCGACCAGCCAGATGTGCCTGCAGCAATGTGCTGAAGGCCATTTAAAACCAATCCATGTGTAGTAGATGTATTCCAGTAGAGAATTATAGACAACAAACCAAGAGATACTAAAGTTGTACTACGGTATCATCTTTGTTAAGCCAGAAAAAACATTTTGATTTTACAGAACTGGAGCTAAAACAAATCTTATTCTTTCCTCCCTGTACTAAATAAATGAGCAAAATCAACTCTACTGCCTCCCAGGTTTACAGCCCACAGTAGATGTTCCATATGTACTTGCTGAAGGAATGGCTGCCTTGATACAAGGAAGTGGAAAGGGTTATGCATACACTATTTTATGGCTTTCTGGGTCCTGATTGTTTTTGTATACTGCTGCGTGGTTTGGGTGTTTGAGTGTGCTTTATTTCAGGTGGTTTGCATATGTGAAGTAGAAGGAGGTAAGGTTGGTTGAAGGGTAATTATTTCTTGATAGAAGAATATAAAAAGTATAAACAGCTCAGCTCTTGCTTAAGCAAACTCAGCTCTTCATTCCTGATCTACAATGCAAATAGTATACAAAATAAGGTTTCATTAAAGAGTGACTGTCACATCAACAGGAAAGAGAATGAAGACCTGCTATGCAGTATTATTAGATATATTGAATTTGTTGTCACCATGATCAACAAAATATTGCTTCAAAGGACTATACACTGTGACATAGAAATGGCTTTGCAATACAGAGCACTCCTCTGACATAATTTTTTCATTTTATTGTAATAGAGCTATACCTCTAGAAGAAACGAGTATGAATTTATTAATGGCATGGGTCACTATTAAAAAAGTAATAAACGAATGAGAAAATATCTGTGATAACTAACGATACATTTTGGAAAAGAAAATGAGAAACTTTTTATCATGTGATATGTTCACAACCCCAAATAACTCTATGTCATACGTGTAAAATGGGACTTTTCCTACTATCCTGGAATTTCAGCTGAGGTCCTAACCCTGAGGATTGATACCTACAAAGGCTAAAAGGAGGTGTGAGACACCCCTCTGCAGGACTTACTAAAAGTAGAAACATTGGCCCCGTGACTGTTACTCATCACCCTCTCAGCCTAAATACGAGGAGGAAATTCACAGGAGTAGATGGGCTCCATGGGAACCTCTTATTACAGAGATTTGGGATGTTTGCCAGAAGGGGAGGCTGGCATCTCTTTCCCCAAACTGGATGACTGCCAAGCTGCTGAGACTCAAAAACCTGCCCTCTCCTCCTGCTCCTAGAACAGAGCTCAGAAGTGTTCTTGGGAGAACCTACTGCATGCCCCCCTAAAATCTAGGGCATAGGGCTATCCTGACGATACCCTTGACTTCAAGATTCGGAAGGTTGGAGGCTAAGTGAGATTGTCCACATGGCAGGGTAAGGAGAAAGGAAGCAATGGAAGCAGCTCCCCTTTCTGCCATTTGAAAGGGAAAGCATGCCTGATTTCCTCCCATGCCCTCCCCGTGGCCCTGGTGGAGGGGAGTCGTACAAGATCCATATTGAAAGGACTATGCTCAAGAAGGTTGACTTCGGGGCAAGGAGGATACCCTTGGGGCAGGATCTGAGAGAAGGATCTGATTAGAGGTCATGCAGAGAGGGTTTCGTTCATGCTAAGGAGTACCTACCTCTGTGTGCGAGGTCTTCCCAGGAGCGTCTCAAAAGAACATACCTCTGCACCACACAAAAGAGTTGGAATTTGCCTCCTCTGACAGAAGGCATTGGATGCACATGAGAGACCCTCCAAGAGTTCCAGCTATGTAACAAGCCCTCCTCTCTTTTCCTCCAGTCCTTCCTCTTAGTCCAGAGCCTGCTGTAGGACCTTGAAGGGGAGGACAGGAGGCAAGAATGGAAGTGCATGCACCTGGTTTATTGAACAGGTTGACCTCAATGGATAAAATAAGGGAACAGTTTCATTTTCCCCTTTGCCACTGCCTTCAGACACATCTCAGATCTCCTTTCTCTTCCTGTTGGTGTCGACTTCCGCACCTTGGCTTTCTGGCTTGTGATTATTTTCTTCTGGTACTGTTAGCATTTCTTCCCCACCCCCCCCCCCCCGCCATGTTATAATCTAGGAATAGGAAAGGTCTTTTTTAGACGTGACACTAAAGGTAGAAACCACAAAAATAAAGAATAGGTTTGTCTGTGTAAAAATAAAGTGTTTTAACGTATCAAAAGCTTCATAAATACAACTGAAGGGGAACGTGCAAAAGTGAATAAAACTATCGGAAACCTATACAACAGAAGAGTTAATCAGCTAACTCTTAGCGATCAATGGGGCTAGCAGGCAATCCCAGGTTCAATAAAGTCTGCCACTAGCTGTGTGATTCAGCTAATTCATTTCACCTCTCTGAGCTCCAGTGTCCTCAGCTACGAAAGGAGGTTAATACCATTACCTACATCAGTGGGTTGGGGGAGAATTATATAAACTAATTTGTGTACAGCATTTAGCACCGTGTTCAGCAGAGTATGCACTCAAATAAACATCAGTTTTGTATCCTCATCACCATCATTAAATCTCCAAGTGGCTAGTTATGGGTAGTAAAAATCAATTTATAAGCATTCTTCTTCTTTATTTTTGTCTGTATTGCCACAGTTTTCGACAATGAGCGTGTGTTACTTTGGTACGGAAAATATGCGAACCATTTCAATTAAGAAAGAAAATAAGAATAAAGGCGTGTGTGAGCCTCTGCCAACTTTACAGAGTAGAGAAAGGCAGCGGCGGGTTTCTCACTTGGGCCAGTCGGTCATCCTATATAGTTTGTTATACAGAATGTCCCTCAGTTACTGAACAGGGAAAGTGGTTCTCTTCCAAGAAGGCAAGAACCATCTGGTCATTCATTGATAGAAATAAATATCTGAACACGAATCATGTTTCCACCGATCAGTATACATACACGCAAGACATGCGAAAGGCATAATAAAAGCTTTAGAAAACATTCACAGGAATAGAAACAAACATTTTGTATCACAGCTTTGTGCCATGTTGTCACATCGGGTTTTACTTGTTTATCATATCATTTCATTTACTCTAATGAAAAATTACTCCTAGGACTCAGTTTCCTTTACTGGCATCGCCACTCATTCTGGGCACAATTTTATAAAAATAAGGCACATGGAAAGATGCTGATGTCATTGTCAGAGGAAGCAAAACCATATGAGAGCCCTGGCTCTGGTGCTCGTTGAGGCTAGATAGAAGTGAGGGGGAAGAGGCTCTGGGATGTATGTGTCACTGTATTGGAGATGGGCGTCCTCCACAAACAAGCCCAATTCACAAGAAAAGAACATAGACTGTAGAAGGGGGGGTCCAATTTTTAAACTATGTTACCAAATACACATTTGCTTCTACACTTTAAAGCAGGGCTGAATCGCATTTGGATAGAGTTATAGCATTGCTTTAAACACACACACACACACACACACACACCATGGAGGTAATCCAGTTAGTCCTGCAACGCAGATGTGCACAAGAATGCTCCAAGTGATTAAGATAGGGCTTTAAAGTTAGTTAATTAGAAACATCTCTCTTTATAGGATCAACAGTGATACTAGCTTTGAGTTCTCACTGGCCAAATTTGAATTTAAATTTTAAGATGCATGGAACACCCTTTGGACTTGCTCTTGTGTTGAACTTAGAGGAAGGGCCTTCAGTCTTCAAACTACTCTGGTTCAAATCTAACTTTTTAAAAAATAGAATTCTGCTCATCTGATATTATTAAACTGAGCTTCTCATAAATAGCATTTATCCTTTCTTGGAAGAAAAGAGAACAAAAGTCGTACAAGTGTACTATTTTAGAACCTATCCTGATAAGGAGAAATCACTGTCATTATAACCAAAACCACACTGCTCTTCCCTGATTTTTGGCATGATCCTTCTTAAAAAGGCCAGAGGACCACTGAGAGGGTAAAATACAATAATTGACGGGGAACTGTTCAGCATTAGTGCTTGGCACAAGTAGTTGCTTAATAAAGTTTCAGTTTTACAGAAATGAAGGTGATTGCTACAAAAGTGAACCTAGAGGGGCACCTGGGTGTCTCGGTCGTTTGAGCGGCCAACTTCAGCTGAGGTAACGATCTTACAGTTTGTGGGTTCCGGCCTTGTGTCAGGCTCTGTGCTGACAGCTCAGATTCAGATTCTGAACGTAGTACAGTTGGGAGCCTGGTTCAGATTCTGTGTTTCCCTCTCTCTTTGCCCCACCCCTGCTCGTGTTCTGTCTCTCTCTGCCTCTCAAAAATAAATAAAAATATTAAAAAAAAATAAAAAAAGAGAAGTGAACCGAGTTATAATAAACATGTAACTTACAAAAAAATTTAATGCTTATTTATTTTTGAGAGAGAGACAGAGCACGAGTAGGGGAGGAGCAGAGAGAGAGGGAGCAGGCTCCAGGCTCTGAGCTGTCAGTACAGAGCAGGACACAGGGCTCGAACCCACGTACTATGAGATCACGACCTGAGCCGAAGTAGGATGCTTAACCGACTGGCTACCCAGGCACGCCAACATGTACTTATTTTAAGTTCAACTTTTATTTTCACAAGACTTAATAAATATCAAACTCCCAGTCTACATGTTATATGTGTGTGGGGGGGGGGGGCGTTTTGCCACTGGATATTTTAAAGTCACATTAACATGAAGCTCTCAAAGGTCAAATGAGGCTGCTTCCCACTGGCCTCACACTCCTTGATCCAAAGCCACATCCACAGAGAACACAAGGTCACTCCAAGTCTCCTGGGATCATGTTTACAAGACCATTCATCCACAGATTAGCAGAACAACCCAACTTCTGCGGTTTACTAAAGAATAGATCAATTTAGGTCATCCTCAACAGATATATGTTACTCTTCTATTGGAAAACAGTATGGGTGTACTCCTTGTAAGAGATACACTTGATCATTTCCACCTGAGAGGATTAAAGGAGCTGCTGGCGTTAATGGCAAAGGCACTTATGTGCAAAACTGTGGACTTCCCATCTTGTTTTATTTGTACTTTGTTCACAACTCCAGAGAAGTTGATAACAATGCCAATTAAATTTTGCCCTCACTGAAGTGTCACATATGTCCTAGAAACAGATCTGGGAGGGAAGGTAGGGTGTGTGAGTAAACATTCTTCATTAGAAGGGGAAACGTTGTAAGGCACCTTTAGAAGCCAACTGCCTTGGACTCAAATTTCAGGGTTATCACCTAACAGGTAAGTAGCCCTGGGCCAACAAAATAACCTAGTTGAGCCACTGGTTTTTTCACTTATTAAATGGGAACTTCTTAGAGTTATTTTAAGGATTAGCTGAAATGGTATATGTATGATTGATGTATGAGAGAGACTATACATCAATAAATGCATTTCACACCAAGGCCATTTGCTTTAGAAAGAAAACACAGCTGCTTAGACTAGATACACTGGTTGCTGATGTTTTGAGTACTATCATTAGGGAGGGTCTCCTAACAATGTTCCAGAAGTAGTTGATAAATTCAGATATTATATTTACTTCTATTTCTGCTCTAAATAGCTACTATTGAATCACCACCTTGCACTGGTGGCTATCAGTGGTATGACTGGTTTAAAACCTTCCCAGACACTGGAGCAGTGAGGATGGAAAACTATGATGAGAACGGCAACCTGCCATCCTTTGTCACATCTTCTTTCTACTATTTCTGATTAGTGCCCTTGCACAAGGCACTCAGAGAGAACCATGAAGATATAGGGAAAAAAAGAGTTTGAGAAATATGTTTCAAGCAAGGTCTTCGGTGCAGAGATTTGAGAGCAGGCCAATACAAAACATGGTAGCAAAGCTCAGAGAGAGTAGGGTAAGGAACAGGAAAGAATCCCATGCCTGGACAGTAATATCAAAATCTTCATTCAAGAATGTTTTCCCCTTGGGGCGCCTGGGTGGCTCAGTCGGTTAAGCATCTGACTTCGGCTCAGGTCATGATCTCGCGGTCTGTGGGTTTGAGCCCTGCATCGAGATCTGTGCAGACACAGCCTGGAGCCTGCTTCGGATTCTGTGTCTCCCTCTCTCTCTGCCCTTCCCCTGCTCATGCTCTGTCTCTCTCCATCTCTCAAAAATGAACATTAAAAAAATTAAAAAAAAAAAAGAATGTTTTCCCCTCTTCAACTTCCTCTTAGTCAAAACACTATCTAGTTGTACCCTGCACTCAAGTACTGAATAGTTTCAAACAGACATGCAGGTATTAAGTGCCTATTGTGGTACTGCTCACATTTAACTGAAGGGTATTCTTGCCATACCTCACAGAAAGTAAAAGAAAATGGTGGGAAACATTGTCTCTTTTGACACAATTTGTTGTGACTCTTTTCATTTTTATTTAACTGATCAGGCCACACAGGTAAACCACAAAAGCAACTCAGTGTTATCATGGGATAACATTATGATTTTACTGAAGAATGCTCTCTGTAAAAATAGTAATGCATTCATTCATTTTTCAAAACCAGTTAGAATTATGGGAATGAACTGGTTGAACAAGCTGCCTAGAGTAGACTTTGTACTGCGTTCACAGAAATAGATAGCATCTTTCACAACAATAAAATCTACCCATAATGCCTTTTTTAAAAGAACTTTTCTACAACTACCAAAACTTGATGGAACAGTTCCTTATAAGTTTAAATCACGGGAGAGAGTCTGAATAATATTCAAGGCATAAATCAGTGCCACACATCTCCAAACCACCAATTATTAACCTGGAGATCCTAAATGGGCTGCAGGGAGTCCTTGAACCCCTTGTAATTACATGGGAAACTCTGTGTGTGTGTGTGTGTGTGTGTGTGTGTGTGTGTGTGTGTGTATGGTTCTTACTTGCATTTTTCTAAAGACTAGAGCCCATTCAGTTCACCTGACTTCTAAAGGGATTATAACACCCTCATGAGGTTAAGAATTTCTTCATTCCTGGGGCGCCTGGGTGGCGCAGTCGGTTAAGCGTCCGACTTCAGCCAGGTCACGATCTCGCGGTCCGTGAGTTCGAGCCCCGCGTCGGGCTCTGGGCTGATGGCTCAGAGCCTGGAGCCTGTTTCCGATTCTGTGTCTCCCTCTCTCTCTGCCCCTCCCCCGTTCATGCTCTGTCTCTCTCTGTCCCAAAAATAAATGAACGTTGAAAAAAAAAATTTAAAAAAAAAAGAATTTCTTCATTCCTAAATATATTTTATATGACTGCTCTTTGTTAGGCCCTAGACTAAGCACACAGAAGATGTGGTGCTTGAACGCTACATTTCAGAGTCTAGCAATTGTTGTGAATATGGGAGGTGGGGTGGAATCAGTCTTCTTACTATCCTGCTAATTATCTTTCTGTCTTAATTCAACCCCACCCCATCTCATGTTCTACCTCAGATCTCACACTCCCCTTGGGACAAGTATAATCCATACTGAATTCCACCACCACACTTTCACTAATGTTGTTAGATCAAGCTGAGGTGTCCTCTCTACTCTTATCTTGAAAGGTTCTGTTCAAGAATTACCTTCCTCAAGATGCTCTCTCTGAGACTCCAGAATGTTGATGCTTTCATGTAACTTCATTTTTCATTCTTTTTACAAAAATTTTAATGTTTATTTATTTTTGAGAGAGAGAGAGAGGGAGAGGGAGAGAGAGAGAGAGAGACAGCATGAGCAGAGGAGGGGCAGGGAGAGAGAGGGAGACACAGAATCTGAAGCAGGCTCCAAGCTCTGAGCTGTCAGCACAGAATCCAATGCAGGGCTCGAACTCACAGACTCTGAGATCCTGACCTGAGCCAAAGTTGGATGCCCAACCGACTGAGCTACTCAGGCACCTCGCTTCATTTCTCCTTCTGAACTAAAAGTAAACTCTAGAAAGTAGGAGTCACATCTTACGAATAATATTTTTGTTTGTGCTCCTGCCTCAGTTGAGTCTACTCAAAATGCTAGTTTGTTTCCTGCTAGACAAGATGAATAGACTTAAGGATATCTCTCTGACCTAGATTATAACAGAAGCATAAAAAAGATCTTCTCAGAAGAGAAACTGGAAGAAAAAGATGTTAGGGAAGTAGAGGAAAACAAATGACACGAGAAGAGTCAGCAAAAGAATAAGTGCCAAGAGAGACAGGAAGAAAAGTGTGCAACTGGAAGTACACCAAAGGTTCTGGGCTCTCCATGGAGGGTGATTGCGGATACACCACAAAGCTCTAGGAGTATTCTCAGACCTTAGGAGGTAGGCACAATGCTGTTACTAATTGCAGGCAGAAGAGAATCCTCATGGAACTTGTTCATGCCTGGGAACAAAGCTGTAGCCAAGCTAAGAGGCACGGTGTCTTCCTACAGCATGAATCTTAGTAGGAGATGAAGCCTGCCAAGATTCATAAAATGTACCCACTTCTGTTCATTCCAGTGGGAATGAATGCTACTGCCAGACAAAGTTCATAATGCTGTGGGGCTTAACCAGGGTGCACATCGGAAGTTTTAAAATACTGGGGGAGTTTTAAAATACTAATGATGTCTAGGACCCATCTCTGGCAATTCTGATTCAATTGATTTGGGATAACCCCTGGGCACTGGTATTTGTTTATATCAGGTGATTCTAATGTGCCACCACAATGGAGAACTGCTCTAATTGCTATCTAGGAAGATAATTCAAGGACTTGGGGAGAAGGGTATAGTCGGGAGGGAGGGGGTGGGTGTGGATGGGTGGTATTTATCTCTTTTTTAAAGGGAAGGTTATAACTGTAGAAGCAACAACAGGGTATAAGGAACAAACAGCTGGCTACATGCACAGTGCTAAGAGTTGGTTTTATAAACAACACAGGGAAGAATACATTAGAAAAAAGTGTTCTTCAATGAAGCTAGGAAAGAATATCCCTATTTGCCAATATCATCAAAAAGCCTCAAAGCTAAACTTTAGAAGGGGGAGAGGGAGAAAAATCCCTCAGACACAATTGTAAAACCTGAAACTATGGGGGACATAACACAGGAGCAATTGGTAAAAATGCCTGGAAAATTTCAGGGAAAATAAATAGAAAATAAAGGGAAACCAACCCCTTAGAGCCTAAGGGGTCCTTAAACAATGCACAGAGTTGAATGTTAAGAGGTTGATTTAACTTGGAATTTTTGCTTCTAAGATACTGCAAGGCAACAGGGGAGGGGAAGCGGGTAATGAGTAAGAATGTAAGCATTGACTCCCTGATACCTGAGGAAGGCCATGCAGGTGGTGAGTGCTGCTTTCACTTTCCTGTCCCCGTGCTCACTCCGCTTCTCGTGGGATGCTAGGCCCCCCGCCCCAGCCATAGCGATGCTCAGGGTCTAGGCTGAAGCCCGAGCCAAGGTAGACGTGTTCCATGAAAACCTGTGTGTCAAGACAAAGAACCTGCTGGGAGCCGCCTCCCCAAGAAGACTTCTGAGTTGGATGCATTTTTAAAGGAGCCAACTCTCAAGGAAGCCAACCTGAGCAATCTGAAGGCCTGGTTGGACATCCAAGTACCTGATACAACCAAGGAGAAAGAGAAGGAGGAGTGGAAGAAACAGCAGCAGAAGGAGGACAAAGATGAAAAGAAGGGGAAGATGAAGACAAAGGTCATCCTTGTGGCCCAGTGAACTGCAATGAGAAGATCGTGGTCCTCTGTCAGTGTCTCAAGTCTGAGATCAAGGATGCCATTGAGCCGGTCAACCTGGTCACCACCTGCAGATACCTCAGCTCTAGGATGGGAACAGTTCTGGAGTGGCTGTCCAGGAGAAAGTGTTTGAACTGATGACCACCCTTCACATAAGCTGGAAGGCTTCCGCACTCAAATCTCCAAGTGTTTCTCTGAGTGGCGCGATGTTGTGACCAAAGCAGCCAAGCAGCCCCATGTCGGTGACTATAGGCAGCTGGTGTGCAAGCTGGATGAGGGAGAGTACCGGGACATCTGGCTGATGGTCACGGAGATCCATGATGCTTATTCTGTGTTATATGATATCATCCTGAAGAATTCTGAGAAGGTCAAGAAGCCCAGGTAAGAAACAAAAGGAATGATCTATTGAGACTTTCCTCTTATTCTGTAATAGGCCAGCAGAGACCTTCCTCTCATTTACACAGGACTCCAGACTTTCCCCTCCCTATCTTCAGCCTTTTGAGGTTACTCCCTCCCCTTGCCTCCCAGGCATAATAAATGGTCATACCACTGTTCTTAAAAAAAAATGAAATAAAATAAATAAAGGGATACAAGTATTGAAGTATTAGGACTCTGGGTTCAAACCCTGGGCTTATCATTTATTACAGTGTAGCCCTGGGGCAAGTTACTTAACTTCCTCAAGCCTGAGTCTCCTCATAGGTAAAATGAGAGAACTGTATCTACATTCTAAGAACTACTGTCAATAGGGGCACCTGGGTGGCTCAGTCAGTTAAGTGTCTGACTTCAGCTCAGGTCATGATCTCACGGTTGGTGGGTTTGAGCCCCGTGTCAGGCTCTGTGCTGACAGCTCGGAGCCTGGAGCCTGCTTCAGATTCTGTCTCCCTCTTTCTCTGCCCCTCCCCCATTCTCTCTCTCTCTCTCAAAAATAAATAAAACATTAAAAAAAGATGTTAAAGAATTACTGTTAGTTTGTATCAAATGAAGTTATAGATGTTAATAACCTATACCGAATGTGGCACATAGTAATTATCTAATACTAGCTTTTTAATATTAGTGCTATTATTTAGAACAACACCTGGCCAAAAGGAAAACTTCATCCAAAAGAAAAAGATTAGCTCAAAGTAGAGAGCTATGTATATTACAAAGTTCATAATATCTGTCTTGTAGATTATAAAACCAAGGGTGAAAACACTTTAAAGAAAAGAGAAAAAATGGTGGTGATATATACACATATTTCTTTTGGGAAGTGCATTGCAGGCTGCCAGGCCAGGTAGAGGACATGGTTTGGTAAGAGACTACAAAGCAGGAACAGAAGTAACATAAAGTAGTGGTGGGGGGGACTTCAACCATGAGGACACCATCTGGAAGGCTTGCTTGCTTGGCAAAAACACAATATTGGGTAAATTCTTGACTTACTCTGCTAAGAGTTTAAGCTCTAAAAAGGCAGATGAAACAAGTAGGGAAACTACTTTTCTGGACTTAACTCAGACAATTTGAGATGGAGAGGTGAGTAGGGGATGTGGAAATGATCAGGAACTTGAAAGAAAGTGACTACTTCGTATCACAAAGCTCTTAGCAACAGAGGAAAACTACAGGGAGTAAACAGAATTTGGTATGTGCTTAGGTCAGAGATACATTTCAAAACCCTGAGAACAGATAGGTTTTATGCCATGGAAAAGATGGTGTGGGAAGTGTGGTATGCGTGCAACCGCGTGGACACAGAGCAGAACTGAGGACAGCACCTGTTCAGGTACCAGGGTTCTTACACGGTCAAGGACTCCACTTGTTTTCTGCTGCTTGGTCTGTGTTCAAGAGGGTAGCATTAGGGTGGATGGGTAGAGTGAGGAAATCTCACTTTGGCTCTTTCTAAGGTAAGACATATGAACAATCAGACTGTCCCCTTGGATACACAGAGCACTAAGATACCCACCAATGAAAGATTCTAGGATTATTGTTTAAATCTCTCCCTGAGTTAGGATAAAAGGCCTCGACATAGCAATGCAACTCCAGCTTCTAGGATTTAGACTATGTCGCCCCAGCAAGGGCGGGTACACACACACCACTGCTCAGCCCTTGCCCGCTGTGTACCTAGTGTATGGCCTCTAAGCTCCAGGGAGGATTCTGCCCCGCTCACTTCTGTGGTGAGGCCCCTAGCAATGAAACAGTTAATCATTTGTCCTCAGTTGCAGTTCAGAGTGGTTTAGTGGCCTGTGTCTTAGGTCATACTTTTTTTATTCAGGTTGCAAGACAATGAGAGGTGGTGGATGCTGGATGCTGGATGCCACTCGGCCTTCAATCCCACCTGCAGTCCATTTCCCCGGAAAATTCTACTTGGAAATGGAAAAATGTCCCATTAGTTTAATTGAAGTTGCCGATGGTCCTCACTCCACCCTACCAAAAGAACGCGGCTTCATTTGGAAGGGGAGTTCAATTAAAGTCCACATTGTTCTCCGGTTTCCTCTCTTTCCTTTAAATTACCTGCTGCTGGAGCCACTGTTTTGTTCTGTCTCATTTTTGTTTGAAGGGGAGGGGGTTGGAAATGACCACTTCAACGACAGCCTGAAACAAATTCCCTTTTCTTGAGGTTGGTCTCTCAAGTACTTTCCCAACGTTCACTGACAAGGAAATTTATTCATTCTGATGTATAGCTTAGCCATAGCCTCTAGTCATCCGTAATAATAGATAGCACTGCAGCCCTCAACAGAAATGGTTTTTAAGCTCCAATATAACAAAAATATTCTATACTTAAGAGCACACATGAAATAGCTTTCATTTCCTTATTCAAAGATTATATACCTTAAAAAAGCATTACATTTTAATCGCTGTTACAATTTAAACTTATATAAAGGCTATAGTTATTTTATAATAAGAAACAATCACCAGTGAATATCTATATGTCAAATGCGAAGAACATAATGGTTATCAATTCACAGGGGAATTTAATCTAAGTTAACACTTGACAGATGTTTAGAACCTTTGAGGCACATATCTGTCAAGTTTCAAAGAGGCTAATAATAATGGTGTAAGAAAAGTTTAAATATTTTCTTCATCACAACAGTTTTCAGAAAAGTATCAGTTTATAATCTCGTTCGAAATGCTCAAGAAAAAATTAGATCAATTTAGTTAAGAGTATTTATACTCTGAAAATTTAGGTCCTTTTCCCACTATGCCTGAAAGTTTCATGTAGTTTTGCTAAGTGACGATGCAAAGAAATGGGCATTTGAAAGCAAAGGAGACTCCTTAAATCACCTGGTCCTTCCTTATTTTGCTGTATCTTTGGATTAAATTAATACCAGGATACCAGGGCATGTAATTTGCCGGTCAGTGGAAATCCCTCTCGTCAGGATATTAAGAATTGCTGTCTCCTTTAGCTGGACTCCTTTTGTATTGTATACAACACAGAGGGAAATGCTATCATAACACTTCAATAGTTAAGTGACTTTATGAGAAAAATAGTTCCAAATGTTTCCTAAAACCCTCCAAACCGCACCAAAGAACATTATCGTAATATTATGTTTCCCCATTGCCTCCATTATTTAAACTTGCTTCTCTTGAAATGATACTTGGATGAGAAACTTAGGTTTATGTAATATATAAATTGTTGCAAAAGGAAAAGCTTGGGCTGCATAATTATTATATATGTAGACATGCCAGATAATTTAATGTTTTCAATAGCTTTTCTTTATTAATTGACAAAAGAGTATACTTAACGCTTTGGGGAGAACTTATTTTTGTGTCTCTAACCTAAGCTATCCAAATAGGCATGTATAATTCTATTAGATTTAGCACAGAACACAAACAACAACACCATAAATAGTTACATATTACATCTAAAAGATATCTGGTTGTTGATACAGTACATATAACCCACATATACTGTATATCATTCATCAAAGTAGCATAGCAATACATTTTAGTGAGTTCAGCATCAAAAAGAACCTTAATGGTAGGTTAGCATCAGATGCAGGCCTATCATGCTCCCTCTGCAACTGTAAACTGCCCATTTGAAGTGCTTTTGCAACGGGCTTTTGGAGGCGGCAGGGGCCGGGGCGGGGGCAATTACAAGTAGTATGTCCAATAAATAGCCTTGAAGTACAAATGGCCCAAATGTCCATCAGTCAATAAATGAATAAACCAGTGGGAGAATATACATACTATGGAATATTACTCAGCCATAAAAAGGAATGAAGTACTGATACATGATGGAAGATGGATGAACTTTGAAAATATTCTGCTAAAGGAAAGTAGCCAGACACAAAATCACATGTTGTATGATTCCATCTATGTGAATAGATAAATCCATAAGGACAGAATACAGATTGGTGGCTGCCAGGGCTGGGGAGAGAGAAATAGGAGAGAAAGTGCTTAATGGGTGAGGGGTTTTACTTTGGTGATGAAAATGTTTTAGAACTAGATAGAAGTGGTGGTTCTATTCTATTCTAATGTTCTACTGCACATTTGTGAATGACCTAAGTGCTAACGAACTGTTCATTTTAAAGTGGTTATATTTTAAGTTATATGAATATCATCTCAACACATTTTTGCAAAAAATTAAATGGAAAATATTTACCATCTATCCATGAGAAGCTATGCGTCTTTCAGTGCTGACTGTAACATAAACAGCAAAAACACACTCTGTGTGTGGGTGTCCCCTCACCCTTCACTTGAGGCCAGCTCATCTCCAGGCCTTGGCGGGGGGATGGGGGAGTGGGGGGGTTGGGCGGGGTTGGGGTGGGGGGAGTGGGGGGGTTGGGCGGGGGGTGACGGGGCGGCGGGTATGCACCCAAAGCTGAGGGATCTGGTGGTGACACCACCGAGTCAACCAGCCAGAAGGAGATACTCAGGGCTGTGGGCACAGGGACAGAAAACAAACAAACAAACAGATGCCCTAGGGCCACTCTGTTCTGTTTTAAACTTCAAAGAACAATCTATCTGAAATTTTACATACAATATTCCACAGACACATGTTTGAGACAACCATCTCAAAATGTAATATAACACTCATCAGTGACTATGATAAATGATTTTCTACTTTATTATTGAACTTTTTTAGACATATGTAATGCATTCAGGCAGAAAGAGAAAAGGATTCCGGAATTTTGGCAATCTGATAAAATGGATATAGAAATCTTAGAACAACTCAATGGTTCAATTCTCATTAAAAATCTTTCTGTAACACAACACTTCAATTGCTAGATGATTTTAGAAAAAAAAATATGCCACTGTTTCCATTTCAGAAAGAGTATGGACTTGAAACTAGAAGTACTTAGCTTAAATCTCAACTTACCACTTACTGTGTGACTTTGGTAAAAAAAAGTCAGTCTCTTTGAACCTCAGTTTCTTTATCACGAGAATGTTGATAATGCCTCCACTTGTGTGAATTAAATGATAATGGCTATGCCTGACACATGGCAAGTGCTCAAGAAATGTTTTTTCCTTAACCTCATCGGCTTCCTTCCCCAGTGAAAGATATCTATTCATAATCATTCATTGTTGTGAACATCATATTAACTCTATAAACAAGGATGCTTATCCTGTGAGAAGAGTTTTTCCACTATACTTTGAGACATTTCACAGCATTTGATATATACATAAAAACTGGGGAGTGGAGAAGGAGATAATTAGATAGCAAACAGTTTGAAAAATGTCCTTAAAAGATTTTGTGCATGGGTAAATTAAGAGTCTAAGAGTTACGCCCCAAAGTTAGGATTACATAGCCATGACTTAGTTACGGTGACATAGAGACATAGCAACATAGCCCATCCCAGGCAGGCAGAGACCATGTTATTCTGTAAGTAGGTATTAGTTCTACAAATGTTTTGCTTCTCCAATAGTTTAAAAACAAGAATATAACTGTCTCTGTACCTGTAGAATATTTAAGAACATGAGAGAAAGTGTAGCTTCCTTTTAAGCAATTTAGCCATTATTGGGTACTTTTACAAAAATAAGAAGCAACTACAGAGTATCCAATATCGTGTGCAATGGAACATTCAAAAATAATTCGGAGAATACTGTTCATGCTCTCCGAGGAACTTATGATGTGGGGGAGGGCAATAACAACAACAGCAATGAGACTTGAAAAATACAGAGTTTCATAAAGATTTAAAAAAATAGTTCCTATTTTTTCCTGTGGCCTTACCATACAGTTTTAAACTGATACTATATATAGGATAATACACACAAGTATATACATATGTGTGAGTGTATGTGTGTGTGTGTGCGCGCGTGTATGATACTATATATGGATTTTAAGTTTCAATAGAAATTAAATTTGTATTAGGTTAAAAATTAAAAATAAGGAACGGTGTGTGGATTTACATTAATTTTTAAAAGAGTATGAAGGAGCCTAAGATGGAGAGGAAGAGATTGTTTATTTGATGGTAAACACACATGTATAAAAATCTTTGTTTTTACTTACTTTGTGTGAAAAATCACCCTACTCCCCGGCATTTATGTAACTTCTGACATTGGTGACTACAAAAACTAAAATTTTTATACAGCCATAGAATTGAAATTGGAGAGGAGCCAGAGAAATTACTTAATTTTAACCCCTCATCTTTGAGGTAGAGAGCCAAAGGTCTAAAAAGCACCTTTTCCCAAAGTGTGTTGTGGAATATACTAGCTCCTCAGGATTTTAGTAAATGCTCTATGAATTTTTAAAAAAAATGTGGTTAAATATTAAGTTTTGAAATATTAGATTAAATATTAGATTGAATCAAGTTAGACAGTTTTACTTACTTCAGGGATTCTCTGACTTAAATATGAATGTGCTTGGTGAATATTTACATATTCACCAAGAGAGATAAACTGTGCAGCGGTGTCCCTGCACCTCCTTTCTTTCTTTCTTTTTTTTAAGGCTCACTTCATGGATCTACATGAATAGAACACATTTTAGGGAACACTACTCTAGAAAACTTAAATCAAAGATAAAGCTAAGGGACTTTTGACTCTGTCAAGGGATTAGAACCATGTTTTCAGGCTTCTGGGCTAAGGGGCTTTCTACTATTATCACTCTGATACCCCCTGAAAGAGGAAAAACAAGTCTGAGATTTCCTCTAAAATCAACAAATTTGGCAAGCTTTATTCTGCAGTAAGTTCTTTGTTTTGTTCAATAATGGAAAATAAAAAATGTCTTTTCTGAGAAATATTCGCAAATCAAATATGCCCTTTGCTTATAGTTGTGGGGAGTGATGCCACCAAGTCCTTGATATCATCTCATGTAGCCACAATCTTGTCCTGTCTTGTGTCTGGGTCACTCCTGTTTTTAAGTGGAGGTTTACAGGGACTGGAAAGGCAAAGGAGCAACAGTGAGTGCCGTAATATCCATTTCCAGTACACTGACCAGCACTGGCCTTGACTTTCTTAAACTTTTTTCAATTGACATGGTTTCTTTTTAAAGTTGACCCAGTAGGCTGAAGTCTTAGAAACTTGTACTTTGGAAACCATTTGATGAAATGTCATTGAAGCTACTTGTATACTTCTGGAAAACTATGGCTGACTTGCTGAAAACCCGGTCTGCTTTAAGAAATATATGCCATTCAGAGTGATAAAAATAGGGGCTATGTATTCTCGATTTCTAATAGCAGAGACTTATGCGAGAAATATGTTCCCTTTGCTTCCATGCTTCTTTTTTTCTTTAAATATTCCACAAAAGAAGGGAATCAAAGTTGACTTTTAGAATACTTTTAAATTATTCTTAAAGTTCAAAGCAGAAAGTGCCCTGTATTCAGTTTCAACTTTAGATGCCTGTGTGTGCAAATATGCATGCGTATGTGAATGGCAGCGATGATAACACTTAGAATACAATAAATCCTCATGGCTCTTGTTTTAAAGAAACTGTGCCCTCATGACTGTTCTACTTCATTATCACTTGTGTCTGCATGAGTTAACTTGCACTTGACATCATTCATTTATTTCACCAGACTTAATGCCACTTTGTAAAAGAAGAAAAAAATGTTAAAAAAATTTTTTTCTATTTGTCCTACTTGGAGGTCTAGGACTCCAACTTGTTTTTTAAGGATATTCTCTTCTAATTTACTGTACACACTAAGAGTATCTATGCCAGTGAGCTATGTATGTCACTAAGACCCTAAAAGTTCATGGCCGTAAAGATAAGAGGATCTTGCAGTAAGGTGTCAGAAAATCCAATAACTGGAATGAAAGAAAAGAAACAGAAAGAAAGATGGCATGGAGCAAAATAAGGGTTTATGAGGAAAGAAGCTTAGTAGGTGAAAGTCTAGAATCCCAAGGGTGGGGGACCGACAAGGAAGACTTCAAAGAAAGGACTCAGTTATCAGATGATGGGAAGAACTCAAACCCAAATACCGACACACCTGTCAGTGGCTCAAAGCTCCTACCCATCACAGAAAATGCAGGGCATGACTCTTACACAGTGAGGAAGATTTATTATTATTTTTCATTTCACTGAAAGAAATACACTGACATAACTGATCTCTTCCAAAATGCACTCCAATTAGGTTGATATCATTGGAAATAAGGGAGTACATTTTTGGTCTTCAGAGGTGGTCATATACTTGTTTCTTCCATTCAATCATTCATTCATTTGTGTTCATCTTCAAGGAAGACTGTGCCAGATACTGTCATTGCCCTTGGGAATTTCACAAACCATTATAATGAATATGCTCAAAATTACTAAACTGAGGGGTTGAGGCATTTTTAACTTCTAACCAGAAGTCAGAGTTAAAAAGAGACTGACTGTGATGACTAAGTTGAGAAATATCTTAGGTCACAATAAGTACTAAAGTTTACTTGGGTGGTTCCTAAACTATTAGTGGAGGCCATTTCCCAAAATATTTTAAGAAATAACATCAGCACTGAAGTAACTGTAGTTTTGTGAGAGCACGGTTTGAAGACTCACACTCATCTGAATGAATAATTCAAGAGAAAAACATTCTGTAAATATCTGCCATATACAAATAGTACAATACACTCTAGGAAGGAAGCTGCATAAAGCACAACCCTCGCCGCTAGGACATTTATGTTCCAATAGAAAATAGTTAGAATGAACCATAATATAAGACAGACTCTAAGTGCCACATCTGTTCTTACTACTAGCAAACCTCTTTAGGGTCTTATATTTGGCATTGTTCTGTGGATACAGTGATAAACTAAATGTGGCCATGACTTCAAGGAGCTCACAATCTAGTGAAGTAAAAAACAAACAAACAAACAAACAAACAAAAAGAAGTGGAAAGGTTAATTGTAGTGTTATGTAATAAGGGCTGGGATCAGAGTGGGTCCAGAGCAAGTTGGAGCATGGAACAAGTTTACAGGAGGCTTCCTAGGGGCACTGCAGGATAAGTGAGGGAGAGCCCCAAGGGGAGGAAGGATAAATTTGAGGCAGATGATGGAATATGGGGGAGGTGGAGGCAAGGGAGAGTAGAACCAGTCGGGGAGTTTGGTTCCCCAAGGTAGGATTACTGTGTGTATAAGGAGGTGGGACCAGAGTGCTGGGAAAAAAATTGCAGAGAGAATCACGAAGGCCCCATACATAGGATGCCCTGCTATGGAGTGTGGCCTTTGTTGAGATGACAAGAACAAATGACTCTCTATGTGAGTTCCTAGAGGAGATGCCTTTTGCTTGGTATGTTTTTTGCAGGGCAACTTTCAACAGTATGAGTGACACTTCAGTTCGGTATAGGCAGGCCTGTTGGGGGAAGGGTAAAAAGAAACTAAGGGCTAGGCTGCATTCAGGCACAGGGGTCAGTATTTGTCAGACAAAGGACAGAGGAGGGAAGTCAGTCCAGCTCGAAGGAGGGACAGTGGTTAGAAAGAAGTGAGATAATACTAGAGATTGTGGAAGGCCTTCAGGGCAAAGGACTTGGCAAGGAGCTTAAATGTTATTCCATCACCCAGTGGGACAGGTGAACCTGGATGAACAGAGAACAGTACCACCATTTACAGGAAAAACAAAATAAAACAAAAACAATGACTGCAAAAGCAGAGACAGAAAGAGGAAGAGAAGCTGGTCTTAGAAAGAATGTGAAGAGTTCTGTTTTGGTCTTATGTTATGGATTCATCACACCTCCTAAGATCATAAATACTGAAAAGGGAACTTGAAGTTACCATCTCCTTTTGGTGTGTCTTGTATGACCTTGGAGTTTGCGGAAAAAGCCACTTGTCTACTAAAAGATCTCTTCAAAACACCAAAGGGTTTCATAAAGGACTCACAATGGCTAACTTGGGTTAAGAGTTTCCAGGCACAGTTAAGCCAAGCTAAGCTTTTTTAGTTCACCTGAGGAAAGCATCTGTCTCCCCCTACCCCTTTTTATTTTCCTTAAGGGAAAATATTCGAAAACCTTATTCATTCATTTTGAAACGACCACAGTTTGGAGTGGTTAGTTTCTATATTGATTAGAGTCTTTCAAGTATGTGAATGTGTATGTGTATGAATATATATATGGCCCACCAAGCAGAAGATGAGTAAAGTCTCATTAGAAAATATGCAATAAACAGGTTCTTTTTGGAACTAGCCCAGCAAGGTAAAGTTCCTGTGCCAGCATCTTTTTGCTGTCACTTTGTCACTAACAGTCCTAAATCGTCTACTTTGTTATCTTTAAGAGATTGCTTAAAATTAATTGAACTTGTCTTGATTTTTGTAAATGGTATAAAGCCACATTCATACAGCACTATCTGCAATGACATTGCTTAAGGAAAAAGGACAATGGCTATGAAAACTTTTAGTGTACATTACCTGTCAAATCTGTAAACTGGGCCCCAGCATCATATCGGTTTTGTTAGAGCAGTGGTATTTGCTAAATTATAGCAGGAGACAGGCTCTTTAAATAATTTTTTTTCCTTGTGGGTACTCAGATCAAAAGAAAGGTGTACACTTTATTTTTAATCCCATTACTTCACATGAGCCCAGACAGAACATCAAAGACAAGGTATGCAGGTTTAACCATTAGCATCAACATAATCCAAAGTTGAAAATCTCTTCCAGATAGCTACCTCACTTTGAAATAGACCACATTTGTGTTGGGGAGAGTCAATATTACCATGTTTTAACTTTCATTGTACTTAAAAAAGAAAAAATATCCAAGATATGTGATTGTGCCTTACAGCATCAAGCAGAAGTTTGTAGGACAATCTGATATTATTAGAATAAATGCAATTCACATCTATTTTTTTTTTCTTTATAGTTGGCCCAGACGTCCATCTCAATTTCATGAAAGGGAGGAACGTGAATGAAATGCAGTTGCAAATCGTATTTGAGGAGGGCAATGCTTCTCCACATCTGAACTCTATTGAAAGCTCATGAGTAAGAACTTGGGCAACAAATCCTTTCTGTTCAAAAGATGTGTCAGTGGAGACATTCTCAGAAAATAGCACACAATTCATCAGAAATCACACATTTCTTTTCCAAACCAGATAATAAAAGAAAGTTGCAGTTTTGAATTCTTTCCAAGGGGAACTAAATATAAGCATATAAAGCAATTCATAAAGATTTTGCATTAGAAGATGTACCATAAACAGTGGAGAGACATTAAAAAGTACTTAACAACTGGATAGTCTGGGCACCAGCCATCAGATTATATGACAGTGAAGTAACTGGGACATACATATTGGTACATTTATAGCCCTTGCTTCAAAAATGTCCACAACTCTTAGATGAAATGAAGCTGATGTTGTGCAAATATGTGGTGGCTGACTTGAGATTTCCCAGTAATGTCATTATCATCAGCACACCAGCAAGAGCGAAGGTGCATTAAGTTTCTAGCACTTGTAATGTCCTACCCTGACAGGCTTGACACGGGAATATATGTATGAGATGGTACCTATGCCTTCATTATTCGTCCACAGGGGAGACAGACTGTGGTGTATATCTAATATCATACAATAAACAAATCACAGAGTAAGCCATGCTTGGTGCTTAAGACTGGCCACAAATGTCAGAGAAATTCTGAGAGGGAGTTCTAGCTCGGGACTAGGAGAGAATGAAGTTACCTCATGGAGAAGGGAGAAGGTGAATGTGAAAGTATGGTCTGGTCTCAGATAAGAATTGAGAAAAAAAAAAGGGAATATCAGGAAAAATAGAACTGAATGCCTCCTACTAGAATCGTGTGTGTATGTGTGTGTGTTTGCACATGTTTGAAATCAAATTACCCTCAATTTAATGTTCTCCACACTTGTCTTTTACTCTTATTTTACCAATGAGGAAATTGAGGCTCAGATTAAATAATTTATAACCATGTATCTATTAAGTGGTAGATTCAAGATTTGAATCCATTGCCAGTCCATCCAAAGTTTATGCTGTTTCCACAATACCACAGTACGACAAGAAGGTAGAGGAAAATGCAAAGGTAAAAAGAAATGTGGGGCTCCTGGGTGGCTAGGTTGGTTGAGTCCGACTTTGGCTCAGGTCTTAATCTCATGGTTCATGAGATCGAGCCCCGTATCGGACTCTGTGCTGACAGCTCAGAGCCTGGAGCCTGCTTCGGATTGTGTCTTCCTCTCTCTCTGACCCTCCCCTGCTTACACTCTGTCTATCTCTCTCAAAAATAAATAATAAACATTTTAAAAAAGAAGAAAAAAAAGAAAGAAACGTGGATGATATACTTGGAGAACATGAGTTCAGAGAGGGAAAAAGGGAAAGAAATGTGTGGTGGCAGGCTGAGAAATGTGGCTTTCACTTGAAGCTAGTAGAAACTAAAGATTTTAATGTAATAGGCTTGTATTGGACGATGTTTTAGAAAGGTTAATTTAGCCATAGAGTGTAGAAAAGCTTAGATGTGGAGCAAAAGGTAAAAGGTTAAGGCTAGAAGCAGAGCAAAGTACAACAGAAGACTGTTATACTCCTGAGGCTTTATTATGTTATTTTCAGCAAAAATTTAAGAGAGAGCCAGATGTAAGACACATTTTCTAACCAGTTATGATACACAGTCACTGCTGATTTCACAACTTTGAAATCACCAAATCTGATGGTAGTATGAACTATTTTAACAAGTCCATATGGAATGACTAGAGGACACCATCTCCTGAACACAGAAATGGTGGGGGTGGGGGTGGGGGTGGGGGTGGGGGCGCTGTCCTCTGTATTACACATGGAGAATCATAACCAATCTTTATGACCAGGCTCCCCACGTGGACTTCCACAGGCAACTAACACTGTCAAATCAAAACAGTTAAGATCCAGGACATATGGACTTGATGTTGAAAAATCAGAAATGATGCCAACATTATCAGACCAAAATTGCCTGTTAATTTTATCAATACATGGTGGTTTCATATTTGGACATAATAAAATATTAGCCAAACAAGAAATGGTAAAAAGTAACAAACTAAAGATAGTTTTGGTTTTTATTATTGTTTTTCTTTGTCACTGTTTTCCATTATTGTTTTTAGTTGTAGGGTAGATAGATATGATCCACTATTGTATAAAAATCTATTTCAACCCTCGCAGCAGAATTAAAGTAGATAAAACTTAAAACCATACTTTAAGAAGAAAAGCCACCTAGAGAGAACTTCAATGACTCTTCAACTCTGAGGTAAGTGATCTTGATTCTTTTTAAAACCTGACAAGATCATATAATATAGAAAAGTAAGTAGAAAAGGCTATAGAGAGAAGGTTTTTCTTAGAAGGCTGCCCAGTTAACTCTCATTAAATATTACTGAAAATAGTCAACTTGTAGGGTCCTCCACCATAATTACAGCAAGAGAGAAAGACATGGAGTGTGAGAGGGGGGAGATATATAGAGAGAGGAACTAAGTATTTTCATGTATTAATTTTCTTTTGAGGAATTTAACACTTTTTGAAAACACTCCAAAATGCATCACTGTCTGTCTGTCTGTCTCCTTCTCTGAGCAGATTTAATCACAGATCACAGAGGTAACTTCTCTCGGGATTATAAATCAAAAGTCTAGATCATCTGGAAAAAGTGTTCAAAAACCAGGACTGATACAAGTGACTTGAGACAAGAGATTCATCCAGAAAGCACCAGTCAAAGGCAGTCAGGACAGTGCCTATATAGTCAGAATGAAGGCAAAGGCAGGACTCATGCAATTTGTAGAAAATATCTTCCTTTTTTATTCTAAATATAAGCCACCCACAATATTTATGTCAATGTTGACCTCACCTTTCTGAAAGTCATGATGAAATCATCATGCAAAGGTTTTAGAATCCTACAAATGTCTCTAATTTGGACTAGAATGTATATGATTTGAAGATTTCTAGAATGCCAATTGGATTCCATTCCTCACTGAATAGAGTAGTTTTCTGACAACTGCTATCACTGTCATCTCGATTCTATGACTTCCCATAAATCTCCAGCTTGATTTTTTTTTCTTTTGGTCAAATACTCAATATGTGTTTCATTATAAAAATTAAAGATAATTATGAGGACAAGAAAAGGTTCAGAAAACTATGTGTGCAGCATTGATCGCCTACATTTATCTGGCTTATGTATACTATAGTAGCTAACCGAATGCTAAAGCGGTTTCCTGTTATGCTTTTATAGTAAGATTAAGATTTTTGGTTTCCATTTGTAAAGCCATTCATCTGTTTGTCCCAAGCTACCTTTCTTGGTAGAGAGACAATAAGGCACTTAATCCTTCTATTCAAAGCATGGTATGAAAACAATAAGACAAAAAGAAAAAAATTAACTACTTAACTGGAAAACTGCAGGTCTTGGGAAACTTTGAGGATTTTAATGACAAGGCATGCCAACATTCCTTCTGCACAGTACCACCTCTATAAATGCCTGAATGAGTATCCATATTCAGAGGGGAAAGCAAGCAGTTAGACCAGTTTAACATGCTTTGTAAATTAATTATGACAGCAGCATGTACAACTGGGTATTCGCAGCTATTTAGTAACATTTTATGGTAGCACCCTTCCAGAGTTGTTTATTATTATCATTATTACTATTATTATTATTATTACTATCATCATTAGAAAGAGATCATTATAAAGAAATTGACATTTGCTTTTCATTTTGAAAATATATTTCACATTCTTGAACTTACCCTGTTGTGCCACCAAGAGATGGAAAACCAATTCATTATCACTCACTCAACAATGCAGAGCAACTGCAACTTGTGGAAAGTTATCTCTTAACTATTAAGGAAAATACCAAATCATTCTGTGCCATTGGATTAATTCTCGGGAAGTTCACGGAGTCTTTGAAGAATGAAACAGACTGATGTTTCCGACCAGATGATAGAACGCTATTTCTCACATTGGTTTGAAATCTATTTTAACACAGTGAAGACACAAAGTATGTACTAAATGCCCAGTGGATGCCTCATCAGATTAGTTGCTGAAAAGAAATAATACAAAGGCCCTAGAGAGTCAATAAACTAATGTGGAGCTAGATGTACATCTCTCAAATAGCTAGGGAGTAACATAATACGTTATGCAGCCAAGTGATGAACTGAGTGATTAATATACATAGACTACAGGATTCAGAGAAAGGAAAGAATAATGTAGGATGGTTACATGCTAAATGTAGAAAATGGGCCTTCCTCGGTCCTTCCATTTTTTTAAATATTCAGTCATTGAGCAAATATTTGTTGAGCTCTTACTATATGTTAGGAGCAGTGGCAAACAAGGGAGAGAGAGTCATGTGGGGTCTACAGGCTATTTGAGGGCAGTGGAGCTGTGTGGAAGGTCAGCAAACCAATAATTACATAATAAATTATTATAACTAAGATTATTAAAAAATTAATTAAATTTCTACACAGAGCATAAATGGAGGTTTAAAGTATACCGTGGGTAATGTTATGCTTCTTTAAAATTAGCCAAATAGCCAAAGGTCGCATGATTTAACTTTATTTCATTAGTTGTTAGCCTCTGATCCCAGTTCAATGGTATAAAGGAGTGCCATGATCTCCTGGTTCCCCTCATCTAAGCCCTTCTATTATTACATCCCCACCATCTCCAACGCTTTGCCCTCTGAGTGTGGGCACTTGGCCCCCTACTGTGTGCACCTGTGCACACGTGTGCACGTGCACACACACACACACACACACACACACAGCTCTTATCTATGACACACATTTTCACACAGGAACATCTACTTTATAACTCATAGTTAAAGTGATGGGGTAGCTAAATCTTCAGAAGAAAGTGAAGAGACAGTTTGCCTACTGGTGTCAGCATTTGCTGTAGCTATTTCTGGCAGTGGGCAACACATGTTTTTAATAAACTTGTAAAAACAGTGTAGATCTAGCTGTAAATATGTTTTGCTTGGTAATGTAGGCTGAATATAATGATTAGATTGACAGTTGTTGGGTTTTTCCCCCTCTAAAAAATCACAGTGAAATACAAAGAGAAATAGTTTGAATGATGAGGCCCAAGACAGTATCATGATACCAACACTGTGTTGATAATTATTGTTTATGACAACAGTCAATTTACAGTAAAAACATGCTGCTGTTTTCCTTGTTCACAGCATTACACGTTTTGTTTAGTCTCTTAGAAATATCCAGCTCCATGTGAAGTAGCCTATATCTATAATTAGAAGTAGGCCACACAATCAGATGCCTGTCAATATTGTGGTAAGCAGCTAAAACATAGAATAAAATTTGAAGATACAGATACGTGACTTAGAGAAATTATTCTTTAAAGTAATATGCTTATTTTGATTTTCACTGTTATCAATAAAATGTAATGGCCACAAAAAGATGTGCAAATAATTGGTAAAAATATATACATAATAAGTAAAATAATAAGTCATCTACTAATAGGACATTAACCGTCAGCGAGTTAAATCCAAACTGGCTTTAATGTCATTGAAAAACTTTACATAGATATTTAATAGAAACTTTATGAGATTTTAAACTTCATTTCTTAGGACTAAAAGACATAGTCTATATAAATCTACTTATCAATTACTTGTCAAAAAGGTTCTTTTTTAATAGCTAAGGAATTACTGTGGCATTCCCATTCAGAATACAGTTATATTGAATATTAGCAGCCTAATATTTCTGATGGTAAATCAGAGACCCACATTTCCTAGATTTGGAAGACCTGAGCCAAAAATTATATTTAGTATATTAAAAGAAATCTATTGTATACATAGGTAGATACAATGAATTAATCCATCTGTTTAAAAAGAGACGGTAGGTACATAATAAATTTAAACATATTATGGGTAATGTAAGAGTGAGAGGCAAGGAGGACATAAAGATTTATAAGACAAAATGCTCTGCTCTGGAAGCCCACAAACTAGACAGAACATGTACAGAGAGCCACAGATCTAAATATCTTCTTACCAAATCGTAATAGTAATAATAATAATAATAATAATAATACCTAAATTTGGAATTAAGTCCTAATCAAAATTAAAACTGATTAATTTTCCTGTCATAATTTTGTTTTTCTGCTGACAAAACAGAACTGCTAAGAGATCTTTTTAAATTAACTATACAGGGGCACCTGGGTGGCTCAGCCAGTTATGCATCCCACTTGGGCTCAGATCATGATTTCGCAGTTTGGGAGTTTGAGCCCCACATCGGCTCTGTGCTGACAGCTCAGAGCCTGGATGGAGCCTGTTTCTGATTCTGCATCTCTCTCTCTCTCTCTGCCCCTCCCCTGCTTGCACTCTGTCTCCCTCTCTCTCAAAAATAAATTAAGAAAAAAACATTGAAAAAAACAACTATACAGAGAGAGCAAGGTAAATTGTGAGAACACACAGAATACAACTACCTTCAAGTTTTATAGAGGCTGTCAAGAGAAAAATGTTCTGTGTGTCCTCAAAGAGAAGCAGAAGAACAATGAATGAAGCAATAAGGAGGAAGATTTTGGCTCCAGGGAAAAATGAATTGTAACAATCCGAATTGTCCAAAAATAAGTCAACCGCTTTAGTAGGTAATGAGTTCTCCACTACTGCATGGAAGTAAGTACTGGCTGGGCTTCTCCTTGGTGGGAATGGTACAGACAGTATTAAAATAGTTGAGAGGAGACGTCTGCATGATTCAACAGATTAAACGTTAGTAATAATGATGGCGGTTAAGGGGGACAGATTTACAAAACCTACAACTTGAATTGTGAGACAAAAAGGGCAATTGATTTTTTAAAAATCCACGTTTCCTTTATTCTTCTTAAAATGATAGTAACTGAGTTTTAACAGTTTACCTTAACTTTTATAGGAATCTATAACTCCTTCCCCCAAATAGACTTACATTTTATTTTTTGTGAGTAGACAGCTGTATCGGTAAACCTGGTTCATTTTCCTTTCAGTCAGTGCAGTTGTGCGGCCCCAACCACAGTTGATGGTGTCTTCATTGTTTCAAAGTATACATATTGTTATTCAGCTTTGTTTGTTTGTTTGTTTTTCATGTAATGAGATCGTGGACATCTTTCTGATCTGTAATTATGAACCTATTTCATTCATTTTAACACTAGCATACAAAGCAATCCACTGAATGTGTCTATCATAATCTATACTAATAGATATTTAGGTTGCTTCTAAAATACTACTTCAAAAGTAATGAAAAAGATTACAGTCACACTTTTACATTCATCTTAAAATTATGCTAGCATGTCTTTAGGAAAGACAACTATAAATGGGATTATTGGGTCATAAAGGAGGCACATTACACATTTTGATCGAAACTGCCAAGTTGCCTCATAATTGTAACAACCAGGTATGAAAACACCCATTTCCTCATACCCCTTCCAACAACTGCATTTTCCTGATCACTACCATGAACGAGGTATCATGATAGGACTCTGAGAGTTGCACAAAAGAACATGCTATTTTGACCCATAATCTAATGGGTGAGACATAATAATACAAAGTAGAATAAAAAGCAGTTGGGATAGAAAATGCTGCGTGAGGAAACAGAGGGGACTACGAGGTTGGGAGAGCAGGAGGGGCTGGAACTGAGCTGTGAAGAACCAACAGGACTCTGAAGGGCAAAGAAAAGGTGGAGGCCCGTCTAAGTGGGAGGGCCTGCCTCCCAGTGCTGGTGTAAGATCACTTAAGCTACAGCAGAAGTTTTAAGGAGGTGAAATAGGTTCACATTTTATTCTCTTTTACATGCCTTCTTTTTCTTCATATCACTTACAACTACCCCAAATCACCTATAGTTCTACATTATATAGGGAATATGTGTACTTGTTTCTTGCCAGTGTCCTCACTGCTCCAAAGGGGTGGCAGACTGTTGTGCTCACTGCTGACTCTTCAGAAGATGAGCCATGCCAGTGCATAGGACCCTCAGGAAAAGCGTTCGCTGAGGAATGAATGTCAAAGTCATGCTGACGTCACTGAGAGGAGTCAGAAATAGCAGGTTTAAAAGTGCATTTACAGGACCTGCATGGCAATAGGAAAGTAACAACAGGGTGAAACAGGGAGTGTGAAGTGATGAAATGCAGTGGTGTTTGTGGAAACTTAATCTGGTTTTGTTATGCAAGATGGACTGATCTGGTGGCAGAATCCTAAGGCCAGCAAGGAGATGATTACATTAGTAAAGGGGTCAAGAAAACAAACCTCAGTGGGTCCAAAGAATATCCTGAAGGGAAGAGCAAAGGCTTACTGACAAAATGGCTAATAACAGCTACCATTTAAGTAAGTGGTTAAGTCATGCTTATTTTGTGTTAAACACTGCACATACATTGATCTCATCCAGTGAGATAGGTATCATTATCCAAGTTTTTTACAAGAGGAGACTGAGATACAGAAAGGTTAAGTAGTTCACTCAAAGTCACACAGCTAGTAAGACCCCCCCCCCCCCGCCAGAATAGTTCCTAATTCTATATCTGTAAAGCTTGTACTCATTCCCTTATTTTAAAGGAATACACATGGGCTCCCAGCATAGGGGAGATGATTCTGGTCATGCAATGATACTATACATACATATTCATGTCCGAACTCTGGTATTCCCAAGGAAAAAGAAGATGATCAAGTGTGTGCTAGGTCAGTGTTTTCATGACCAAATCAATTTGGTGGGTCATGATCAGCATTTTAAAAAGAAATGAAGTAGATAACATAAAGAGAAAGGAAAACACTGAAACGAATTAGAATTACTCGCAAGTGTACTGTTCCAGGAAACTTTTGTTTCAGATATATATGCATGTGTGTACTGTTTTTCTGAAAGCTTAATTACATTATCTTTGATGTGAAAGAGACATCATAGTGTACGGATCCTCACTGCACCTTGGTGTTTCCATCTTTGTTTTCAGAATGAAGACTCTGAGGTTCAGAATGGTGGGGCCAGGACTTGAGAGCAGGGCTTCCGTCTCCACCACAGCCTCCTCTTTCTAGCACGGCAGCTCTGTTCAGCAAAATGGGAATGTAAGTTCAACACAGGTGCTTCTTCTGGACTTCATTTAGTCCAGGCCAGGCCGAGAGGGTCCAAAAGCTTTTGGCCCATCAGCGTGTGGAGGAACATTAGGGCTATGACTTTTTGTGTCAAGAAATTAGAAGAAAACAAACTATTTTAGGCAGGGCTATAGACACTCTACCAAAAAGTGATGTTAAAACAAAATCTCCCTGCCCATGCTCAGGTCCTTAGAAGACATGAAGAATGGAGTCCCACGATCTGAAGACTCAGCACAAAGAAAGTTCTTTGCTTATGTTCTAATAAATATATTTATGAAAGGAAAACTATATAGGGAATTCTATTTTCCCACTGACTTCTAGAGACTCCCAGAATGTTAGAACCGGCAGGTGCCTTAGAAATCGTTTAGTCTACCCTCACATTACAAAACAGTCTGTGCAACAGAAGCCCGGAGAGGTTAAGTAGGTGAACCCAAAGTCACACAGCTAATAAGTGGCAGCATCCCCAAGAACAAAAGCCTGCTAACATTCATGTTCTTAGATAAATCACGGCTTGTTTAAGAAATGTTAAAGAGGTGTAGATTTAGGGTCAATAAGGAGTTGGGTGTGAGGGTTATTGCCTTTTGTTACTGGAAGGCTGATGATGATCTCTGGAGGTCTGACCTAGCCTGGACTATGGGGCTGACATAGCCTTTGGACCTCAACTAGTCCTGACTCCTGCCCATGGGCACAGCACTGAGCTGAACTGTTCTGCGAACAGTACCCCAACTACTGCCCGAGATACACACCCACCTCTTCCCGAGAAGGATACCAGCCCTCACCCCCGGGTTGGTAGTGCCATTTACTACTGACCCTTCCTTGCTTGGATCCCTTTAAAGCCAATTCCTTCATAAGCTCAAAATGTTGACAAGTATGGTATCCACTGATCAAACACATTGAAAATAATATAAATTTTAGAGTAGGTGTCTTATAATAAATATCTGTCTCTGGAGGCTATTGTTTAATAAGAGATATTAAAATTAAAAAAAAAAAACAACAAACTTGGCCCCTGAAGACTCAAAACTACATCCAACTTATGTTTGATGTTCTGTAACTAAGAAACAACTTTTGAAAAGGAAGAAGATAAAAAAAATGAACTTAGGCTAACAGAATAGATGCCAAATTTCAGTCCCATGAGTTGTGAAAACCTTCCAATCAGTCTGTAAATGAGGTAAAGGAGGATTCATGCATTGCTAAATATTTATTGTTGCTAAGTTTCATCACTGTTAACATATAGGTAATGGATGGCTTTTTGTCCTTTGAAGTCAAACATCACCACTTAAGTGGTGACAAGCATTCACCTCCCTGAAATGGACACACATGCACATATACACGCATGCACACACACAGACACAACCCTCTAGAGTTTTATTTTCTAAAAACCTATGACTCAAATGGATTTTTAGGACAAAAAAAAAGGAATTAAAAAAGAAAAAAGGAAACGATTATTAGCTTTCATCTTTCATCGTGCTGGATATTTTACTCAGAAAAATGCATAGCTTTTGTGGCCCTTTTATCCTTATCTCAGGATTTGTGAGGAAGTCAAGGTAATTGTGTAAAGCAAATCAGGAAACATGGTGAGGCAAGAAGGTCAGGGGCATTCACGGGAACTGCCCACAAGGGCAGGGCCAGCCCTAAAGGAATGGATTCATCTGCAGGAGGCAGACAAGTGGGCACAACCCTGCCATGTATCAATGACACTACTGCCCCCTACCCTTTGAGCAGGAACTATTATGAAGGTCTATCTATGAATTTATGATTATTCTAGATCTTAAGGCAGTCACGCCTGGATCCTTAGAGACACCTGGAATCTCAGCCTCATCAAATATAAATGCATGAAAATTCACCAGGTGGCAGCAAGGAACGAGACGTGTATGTAATAGCTAGAATTGGATTTGGGACCCAGACCTTCCAGGATTAACTACTGGCCCCACCACTTACTAGCTTTGTGACCCTGGGCAAGTTACCTCATCGTTGTGTGCCTCATGTTAGCACTCACTTCTTGTTTTAAAGATTAAATTAGTCAGTACGTGTCAAATTCCTCAGGACAGCTCCTGACCCATAGTAAGTGCTATCTTGTGTAAGTATTATTATACTTAGATATACTTTACTACGTTTTATGACACCACGTTTAAAGGGAGCAGCCAGTACTCAACTTTAGCTGATGCTGGAATTCTGCCATATCTTCTGAGTTTTCAGGCAAAGACAGAAATTTGGACTTTTATGTGCAATGTCAAGGCTTTTAAATGTGGAGAACTAACTCAGGTTTGGTATTCTTGAACAACCGTGTGGTCTAAACGAAACATGTCTACAAACCGGATGAATCCTGAGACTTGTCAGTGAAGGGTGGTGGCCAATCAAACCTTCGTACTAAACTTCAGCATTGCTGACCCCTCCTACATCATTCTTTTCCATAGCATTCCTCACTATCTCATATACATTTTCTTGTTTATCTTCTGCCTTTCTTCCCTCCAACCATCACACAAGAATGGAAACCCCTTGCGGTAAAGATTTGAGTTTGTTTTGTTTGTTGCTATATCCCTATATCCCAGAACATGCATGGTGCATAGTAAGTGCTCAAAAGGAGTTGAATGAATAAATGGTCATCTTTAAATCCTCCTCCTTTTCCTCTAGGGCTGGCCCCGTCTGCTCATATTCCTTCCTTTCAACAGACCGAATCACATCAGGCTGAGGAGAGGAAAGCCTAGGAGTTCACGCTCCAGAATGAATCGCCATTTTTCTGGAGGGAGCCTGGGAGGCCTGACTTTGAGAATCTACTAAAAACAGAGCAAGTAGCGGTGCCGAAGAATCCAAGGACTTTTCAAAATACTTAACAAACCATCCCAAGTGTCTTTCAATAAAACATTTTGCAATGGCAAAATAATCTCAATCTTTCTCCCTCTCTCTCTCAAGAAATTTTTAACAAGGTGAATTTCGTATATTAAGATGGTTTAACTTCCATCTGGAGACACATCCTAAATTATACCTTCGTGTAACACCTGAACAAAGGCAGTTAGAGTCAATTTCTAATAATGATCCTAAAAGCATCTATATTGCCTACAAATTGTTTTTAAATACCAAGGTGACCATGACATTGAATCTTCCTATATGACTAGAAAAACATAAAATGTATGTGTGTATATGTTGTCACTTAAGGCAAATTAATTGGCTATATGGTAACTAAATTGATAGAAATAATAAAATTGTAACACTCACTTTCAATATATTAGAAAAATTTCTTGGACAATTCCATTTATCCATCCGTTCATTCTCTTAAAAAGTGCTGCCCTTCCTATTTTAAATTAACACTACCTGTTGTTCATCAACTAACACTACCTGAGAGACCTAAACGCGTAAAAGGCAAGGGGCCAAAGGTAAATTAGAGATACGATTAGACATACAATCCTTGGCCTCAGGGAGCTTGCGGTCTCCTAGGGAGACCAAACATTAAATAAATTCTCAGAAGATGCTGATGATCCTGACTGCTTGTGGCCCACATGGCCCAGTCCCAGTGCCTAGAAATGGCAATCTCACCTTCAACCAACCCTACGTGTCAGTGTTTCCTGCAATTTCAGTTTGACCATTGTGGGTTTCTTCTAACCAATAACGGTGCTATGTTAACTTTTAAAGCTTTAATAACTGCAAGAGAATTACAGTATCTTCTCCAGATTTCTCAAGTGAATTTTTTTTCAGGATTCAGTATTTGGAAAAACATAAATTTCCCAGTAAGTGCTAGGAAGAAATTCCCACATGGAAACACTATTCATGGGCCACAGTGAATACAGAAGACCTAATGTTTAGGAAGAGCTTTTCTAACATGAACAAAATAGATTGTACAGTTCAGAGACAGCAGGCTACCAGAGGCCAATGAGAAGGGTATAAAAAGCAGTCTAGGGAGAAAATCCAGAAAGTAAAAGAAGATATTTAAAAACTTTTGGAGAAATACTTCCTCCCATTCCTTCCTAGGCTTTTCTTCTTCCAGTATCCAGTCTTCCCTTGCACTTTGATCTTTGAACCTGTTCCTCTTTCATTCTAGGGGCCAAGCAGGTGACATAAATAGGTGAAGTGAATTGGTTGGGCACTCTGGTAAAAAAAAAAAAAAAAAAAAAAAAAGGTATTCTAATATCAACTGGTACAGCCCTTTCTCAAGCCAGCATATTGTTGCTGTCCTGGAATGCAGGCCCAGTATCATTAGGTGTCAATTATTATGTGAAAGCCACGGAGTTTTAAGTATTGGTTCAAATGAAAAGAAAGAAAACATATTTCAGAGATCTACAGGGCCTAAATAACACCAATTTGTAGCATCTATTTTATTTTTTTTTATTTAAAAAAAATTTTTTTTAACATTTATTTATTTTTGAAACAGGGAGAGACAGCATGAATGGGGGAGGGTCAGAGAGAGAGGGAAACACAGAATCCGAAACGGGCTCCGGGCTCTGAGCTGTCAGCACGGAGCCCGACGCGGGGCTCGAACTCACGGACTGTGAGATCATGACCTGAGCCGAAGTCGGATGCCCAACCGACTGAGCCACCCAGGCGCCCCTGTAGCATTTTATACTGTGACAGGTTTAGAAATCTTTCCCTTTAGCTCCTACACTCTCCAGAGGTCTAACACATGAATCCAGCTTCCAACTGGGTATATCCAGAGGTGCTTCTGCTTCCCGGTCCTGACTCTTGAGGTCAAATCTATTCCCAAAAGTGCTGCTCTTGTCTCCTGACACCTTTATCCTGTTCGATGGTACCATCTATACTGTAGGCTCCACCTCTGTCTCCCTTCCACTCAGCCATCCCCATATAAACAGCCACCCAGCCTCAGGGTCTCCTCTACCCTTTACCCCTTCATCTCTTCCAGTACAGACAATTAGCACCCCATTTCGACTATACGATAACCTTCTAAGAGTTTTCTCCAATTCAGCATCATCAGTTCCAGCACATTCTGACATCTAATGAAGAAAGCTGATTATTGTTTCCACTTGGTTAAATGTCTTGCTTGCTGGCTCTCGTATCCTACAGGATAAAACCTAGCTCCTTAGCACAGCAAACATTCTGGCCTCTGACTGCTCAGCTGGCCTCATCTGCACTCATTCCAGCCACATATCCTAGCCTTGCAGAACTATCTGTCTGTCAGTGAACATGTCATAGTTTTTTGTGTCTCAATTTTTCACTTTCTCTCTTTTTTGACTGAAATACTCTTCTCATGAGTCCCTTTGTCTATCTAGTCAATTTCTACTCATCCTTCAAGGCCCAGCTCAAGCTATTCCCGTCTTCCCCAAGAAGATTTAGGTACTCCTTTGATTCCAACTGTACTCAAGCAAACACAGATTGTCCATTGAGGATAGGGAAAACACACACACACACACACACACACACACACACACATATCGTTCATCTTTATATCAGAGCATCTAGTACACCATCTGGCACACTCTGTTGGCTTCATAAATATCTGTTAAAATAAAGGAAGAGCGAGCTATGGGTTTTCAGAAGAAAGAAGGCATGGTTATGGAAGAGAAAGAAAGAAATGAAGGATTTGGATTTGGATGATCTCAGGCCTGGACTACTGCCAGTCTTCTCTCAAGTCTACCAATTAATCAAATCATGCTTCGCCCTTACTCAACTTTCCAATGGCTTCCTGGTAAATTTAGAACGAATCTAAACCATCACTTTACAAGGCAATGCCTACCTCACCAGCCTGGTTTCCTACACCTCTCCCTTTCTTACCTGGGCCTATTACCACTGCTAGAATGTGTCCATCTGTTATTTCTTCTGCTGGGAGTGCTCTTCCCCCTGTTGCTTTCAGGTCATTCATTATTAGGGGAAATGTTGCTATCTGCACAGAGAAGTCTACACAAATCATCTTCTGATCTAGCTACTACCCACCCCCACCCCCACCCCCACCACCACCACTGCCACCTCCCCCCTCGCCGCCCCCCCTGGCCAGCCCATCATGCTATTCCTATTACCCTATTTTCTTTACTTCATAGCTCATAACAGTATCCAACATTATTTTAAACTACTTTTAATCTCCATCACCAGAATGTAAATTTTATTCACCATTCTGTGCCCAAAATCTTTTATTTCTTTATTTGGAATAGTATCTATGTTTTGTGATTTCTCATTTCATCATCAGTTCCCAAGGAGTAGTAGAAAAGAATTTCGTAAAACTTTTTGATCTATAGGACTTAGCTCCACTCCAAATAAACAATAACAACAACAACAAAAACTGAGTATAGTGAATATATGTAATGCATAAATACAGACTATGTAAGTATAAGACTTAATCTAAGGATCTTCATCAAAGGATGAAATTGTTATCAGATCTAGATATTCTCATAATCATGGCTTTCCCCACAACCAGAATTTGTAATCTCTTCAGGCAGGAGCTATTTTGCTAGGCTATAATTTTTACATCATTCTCAACCAAACATCTCTGCATGGAGAAATTGTATGACTTGTCTTTTAAGAAAAGAAAATTATTGAAAATTAAGCTTTCAAAAATATTGTTTGACTCCAAAATAACTGTTAATGTCCAAGCATGTAAACAGAAACAATTAACAATTACCATTTCACAGCTTTCAAAATGTTTATAAACATAAAATCTATTTCTTTCTAAAAATATGAGTATCAAGACTTTTTTTTCATTTTAATAATGGTTTGAAATACCTTTAGGTAAATGACTTGAAAAAATAATCTTAGAGAATCATATCATCATATAGTAAAGTAATAATATTTTAGCGAGTTGTTCTCTTGATAACCTTGAAGTTATAGTTCCTAATACAGTGTCCTTGTTCAGTATGAATATTTAAAATTTAAACGTTTGTGTAATCTGGAAAAATAAGGTCAAAATATTTTAAAACCAAATCCTTTCATTTTTACAGTTGAGGAGTTCAAGACAACAAAGTATTTACTTTGTGCCAAGAACTCTGCGTTTCTTTTATAATTCATATTTTAGGCAATATGATTTTTATCAAAGTAAGAGAATTTGAATGACTACACATCTACTGTGGTTCCCTTCTGAGCAAAGCTACTTTGGGAATCGAATTCCTTTGATTTCTGCATTTTCTTTGAATTGCCCCACTAATTAGATGGCCTGAAATAAATATATATAAATTTATATAAACACATAAATAAATATATTTATAAATAAAATCACTGGTCTGTAAAGCTATACGCTTAAATCTTCAATATAAGTGACCACTGAATCATGTGGTTGAACCTATTAGTAGATCATAATGTATGATGATGTTGAAGATAAGAATAAATGACAAAATTTCCTCCCCTGCTAGCATTCATTGAGTGCTGCTTATGTCCCAGGTGCTGATATACTTCACCTCCTTGTAAACTGTATGGAGTAGCTGCTATTAATGCTTTCATTGGGCAGATAGGAAGCTGAAGCATAAAGAGGTTAGAGAGTTGCCCTAGGTCCCATGACCTGAAAGCTGTGAGGTGCAAACCCAGGCAATCTGACTCTAGAACCTGGCTAATAAAGACTACAGTTCTAAGAGTTAATATACGGGACTCTTTTTAAAAATGAAACCTGCACAGGGTAAGCTATAAATGCTAGCGGTTATTATACTGTTTCTATGCTTAATTATCTGTTTCACCTTCAGAGGTACATCCTGTTGATAGTATCCTTCTTATGTATAAATATGGCAAAAAAACTGTATTTTACTGAGCGTTCTCTAATTTGTCTCTAAGAATCATAGCAACAATCTAAAAATTGCAACAACATTTCATTGTAATAATAGGTAACTTTTTTTTGAGTTTTTAGATGGGTAGAAACAGTTATTATCCTCAATTTCTGTATAAAACCTAGAGTTAGAAAGTAGACTTTCTCATGGTTTCACTCTTAATAACAGAATCTCTCTTTCCTATGAGAAATTCATTCCATGTGGTGCAGGAATAGCCCACTCCTTGACCAGACTGGTTCCTACAACCTTTCCCCCAAGGTGCAGAAGGGGGACCCTGAAAGGTTATGTGAGGCCAAACATTACCCATCCAGCCCTAGGCTGCTGCTCAGGGATGTTGTTTTAGCCAATCAGAGGCATTTTGGGGATATTTTGCCAGGCAGTGCTATTGGCCAACATCTCTCTCTTCACTAAGATACTTTGCTGTCAGGAACGTAAGACTGGAACAATGAAAGGCCATGGTAAGCAACACATGGAACAAGGCAATCTGAAGGACATGGTCAAAGACATAACTCTAGCCCTGAATGACCCCAGGAAAACCCTATACAACTCATAAATCTGATCAAGTAAATTACCACCCCCCTTTAAAAATATGATTGAACTAGTTGAGACTGGGTTTCTGTCATTTGCAACCTTCTATCACCAAAGATCCTTATTTTTCCTCATGGTTGCTGCATTTTTAAAAACACCATGTGAAATGCCTGTACTCCTTAAACACCAACTTGATGTATCAAGAGAAAACATGCATTGGTAAAATTCCTTGGAATTCTGATGTGTGAAATGAGTAAGCATGTAATTTGCATTAGTCAAATATTGTTTTTAAATATTAAACTATCTCAGAGCAGCTCATTTTTATTATAAAACCCCCTCAAAATCTAAGAAATATTGATCAGTAACTGATGTTCGAAAGGCTGAGTAATAAAGTAAAAACATGAAGAAAAATATATGATAGCTCTTGAGGAGCTGAAACTATTTCTGTACTTTTGAAAACCTCCTTGAATTGGCCATTCCCTAATAACAAAACTTCTTCTAGGAAGAGGATCAGTGTGCTTTAGTAAATCTGAATAAAACATTCAAGTGCCATGAAAATTAACATCTAAGCCCTGAATTCAGGGTACTCCTAATGAAAATCAGGCAGAGAAGCTAATGGGAAATTTAACACAGGCCAAATGTCATTATTGTTGTAAGAAATATACTATAATTAAAACGTTTCTGAGTCCTGGCCAATGACCTACAGTAATAATGCTTTGTTGACCTTATTATAAAAATAATTTTTCATTACTAATTCAGTAAAAGAGTCCCTTTTTCAGTCTTCAAGCATAAATAAAAAAGGAAAAATCAGCACCTGATACTTCATTGAAGCATAATACAAAAACACTGACTTGTTAAGGAAGAAAGAAACCTAATTCCAAAGCCTCAGTGAACAAGAAGTAGAAAAAATAAAGAGATACTTTAGGGAAGAATAAAAGCAACTGGTGTAACTGATTCTGGCAAAAGATAAAGGAGATAGGTAAAAGCATGGGATTTCATTCATTCTATGCTACCCACATTCTTAAAGTACAGGGGCTGTGGTCTATACATCAGGAGGCAGAATGATTACGTTCTATCTGGACAGAAAGAACATTTCTTTTGAATTATTATGGTATCTTAAACTATTTCGAACATTACTCTCTAGAATAGTATCTGAGCATTATAAGACAATGTACCATCTCATGGAGGCCCCTGTAATGGGATTTCACCTGTGAGCTCAGACTGCCATTTCTCTTCTCCTCCAGCTAGTTATCCATGGGAACCTGCATTTGAGGAGAATTCAAAATGTGTTGTTCTGCAGCAAAATGCACATATTCTCTTTATTTAGCAATATAGAGGTAGGAGACACTCACAGTAACAGCCGAATAGAAATGATTAGGGCCAACTTTTCATGTAGAACACCATGTATTTTGTGAAGCAGAAGAAAAAAGTCACATCATTTGAAATTGGGGGGGGGGGGGATTGTGGCATGATGTCCATAAAGTCCCTTTTGAAATTCAAATATGTTACCGAAGGAAAATGACACACTAAGCCTTCAATAATCATTTTCATAATAACAGAGATTTATTAGATTCTCTCAAGAAAACTGAGTCCATTGAAAATGGAGCCCAGAACAGATACATTTTGATGAGGAATTAGAGAAGAAGGGAGGGGGGCAGAATCCAAAGCAACGGCCAACAACTCAAATGCCTTTAGGTCCTGGAGATAACATAAATGTGCTGACCTAATGCATGAACATAACGAAAAGTGGTGGGTTGATGCCAAAGTTGAGGGGCTTATATCCCACCCAAAGATACGCGGGTTTAATTTTTAAAGAGCAAAATTGATTTGCTAGGCAAGCCCAGTGGCTCCCATTTTATGACCACTGCTTAGATCAATATACTAAATTGTGCTGCGCAGAATAACTAAAATCCCTGGAGACAGTTCCTAGGTGTCAGAACAAAAGAAAACAAACATAGAAACAAACCAAAAGAGAGCCTTATTAGGAAAGACGTTTGGAAAACCTGAAGTGCACTGGATCATCTTCTGGGTGGCCCTCTAGATTCACTCCCTACCTGTCTTGACCCTGCTCTGTGCCCCAGCAAGCTGAACCACAGGGGCTGCGTTGAAGGCCTCCCCTGCCCTCTGGTTCTGGTTGGTTTCAGCCAACTGGGGAAACAGACAGGAGACTTGGAGGTATGCATTCTGCTGTTCCTTCCCCGCCAAGTTGCAGTTGGCTTTCTAAAGGCATAGTTAGTTGATTCTCTTCAGGTTCTAGTAATCACTCCTTCCACTTGCCCTTTCAGGCCCACGGATGATAGCATTGTTACTAGATCCAGAATACTTTACTACACCTCAATGCCTTCCTTAAACCCTGCCCAAGCCTTCATAAAAAGTCCTCCTATTAAAGTTTCCTCAAGTTACAAGTTTGAGTGTGCCATATGTTTCTTGCCAGGACTGTGACTGATATACTGGGTAAAAGAAAACAAACTAGTTTTTTTTTTTTTTTTTGCAAGGCTTCTCAGAGACTTTAAAAGGGTAATGCGTATGGTGCCTATTTAAGAGTGTTCCAGAAAAGAGAGACATGTTGCAGTGGGTAGGGATTGAGGGGTCCCAAGAAGCAACACTTAAAAGATGATGGTAATGACAATACAGACCAGAGAAGACAAACTTTCTTTAATACATAATTTCTCAAGTTTTCTTTTGTTTTGCTTTGTTTAATTTTTATGTAATGTTTATTTTTGAGACAGAGAGACAAAGGCAGGGCATGAGCAGGGGAGGGTCAGAGATAGGGGGAGACACAGAATCCAAAGCAGGTTTCAGGTTCTGAGTTGTCAGCACACAGCCTGACATGGGACTCGAACTCACAAAACTAGAGTTTGTGATCTGAGCTGAAGTTGGACACTTAACCAACTGAGACACCCAGGTACCCCTGACCTTTTTTTTTAATTTTTAAAAAACGTTTACATAATTTCTCAAGTTTAAAGTTAGGAGAGGTCAAGTTCTGGGAAAGACACCGAGTAATCCTAATCTTGAAGTTGAAACTATTTTCTGTATGCTCGCTCTGCTTACTTGTAAACTCCTTTCAAGGGTTTTCTTCTTTTCCTTTCATTCATTCTTTATTCTTTTTCCTTAGATGCTCTCTCTTTCTTTTTGCTTTCTTTCTTGTGAGCATTTCATTCAGGATCTTTGAACTAATAAAGCTAGGGGAAGTGTTTGGTACTTCCTCTCTGCTTTTTACTGTACTTTCTGGATCACATATTAGGATATCATATTGCCCAATAAAACGTTCACATAAAAACTTTGTTTCAACTAGTGAAACAAACCTGAAAACAGAACTAGAAGTAGTGAGAATAATAATAATAAAAATACATCTAAATCTCTTTTCTACAAATCTCTAAAGCAATGCCAATAATAAAACTTTAAATTCAGACAATTTCAAAATGGTGCCGAAATGCAATTGGGCATTCTGAGTCCATTTCTCCTTTTCCAAAAGCATAGTTTGCATAAGATGTGATCATACGTTAATACACACGCGTGCCCACACGCAAAACACCTGTTAAGATTTTAGTATACAAAATCATTTCCATTCGAAGTAAGCTGCCTTTTCTATGTCTAAAAAGTTTCTCAAACTCAGCACATTTGTATACAATTCTTGAGCTTTCCCTCCAAATTGCTTTCTGTCATAGTTTCCTATCCTGCAAATTACAGGAGGCCTAATGTGCTCAGGCCAAACATTTGGGTGTCATCCACTTTTGCTCATACGCCACAACCAATTCACCAGGGAATATGGTGTGTTCTCCCTTCAAAATTATATTCTGAATTTGGCCACTTTCACCAACTCCAATGCTACCACCTTGGCTAGGTGCTTTCACATTCATCACTTTACTTCAATCTCATGATCTAATGAAGTAGGTCTCTTTAACTCCCACCTATTACATGAGGAAACTGAGGTTACAGAGAGATATGATAACTTGCCCAAATGGCACACTCGGGAAATAGAAGGACTGAGATTTGATACTAGGTCTGGCAAGGTCCCAAGCTTTTGCTCTTTGTAATATGCCAGGATAAAAAGCTTTAAAAAGTGACTCTTAAAAATGAACATGCAATGATTTGTTTCTAAGAAATCATCTTCCCTCTTCTGATTTAAGCGAGTCAAAGGTTTAACTGGTTTGTTCTTCATAAACCTATACAGAGTTGTGTGTGTGTGTGCGCACATGCAAGTGTGTGTGCACACAAACCCACACACACATAAAATATTCAGAAAGGAAAACAAATTTGAAGGATATTTTGTAAACTCAGGGACATCATATTATTTAAAAAAAATCCAATTAAGAGTTGTTCGGAGGTGACTAGTAGTGAAAAGCTTATTTATCCCATCACATTCTAAATAGCCAGGAGCCAGGCTTCTCTAGAGAAGCAGCTGGGTGCAAGGAAGCATTAGGGAGCTGAGTCTAGGGTACCGCCAGGGAAGGAGGTGGCAGCTGGGAGTGGGGAGGGTTTCAGGATCCAACATTTAAAATGATCCAAACAGGAAAATGCCAGCTGGAAGAAGGGGGTGCTAGGCATCCAGTAACCTTCTGGTAAAACCAATTTTCTGTCTGGTATAAGAGAAAGCACATGCCACACGTTAAGTATCCTGGGTTTCGAGAGAAAAAAAGTGCATTTTCCCAACAATTATCTTGTTCGTGCTGTGAGTGCCATCCCCATGGGAATGTACCAGGGAGGTTGACCTGTTATTAAGGCGGAGCATTTTGGCCTATGTCAACACCAAGATGGTTCTTCTGGGTACCAGAATAATACGCCAAAGAGACCTTTAAACATTTTATATGTTCCCTAATTTAAACTGGGAATATGATGGTCCCTTAAGGTGATTCTCTTTTTAAAGGGTATATCATTAAAAAGGTTATATGGGTTGATTCCATTAAAACACACGCACACACATACACACACGCAGAATGAGATATACATTTCAAGCTCATATGACAGGCATCTAAAGGCTGCGGGTTTAAACCCTCAGTTTATCAGCTCTAGAGGCCTAATTTTGCAATCAGCTAAACCTACAGTACATTTTCATCAAGTGCTGCAAATCAGCAAAATATTAAATGAATCTTGAAAAAAATGATTATGAATCCACAGTTCTGTTTGACTGTATAATTCTATTTAAGATTAAAATTACTATCATAAAAAGGCCACTTTCTGAATGTAATTCCACAAAAACATCATCACAAAAGCTTTTACTGCTATTTATGTCAGAATGTATTTTAAACAGTTCTAATCATTTACCTTTGTGGACACTTAATTAAAATTACAAAACCAATTTTAATCTGTAGTCCAATTAATATGCAAATATATGCAAATGTGGTAAATCAAGGTGGTGATTAAGTTAAGGACACTCTATTTCATGTCTGCTTTAAGTGTGAAAACAAACAATCTTTTTTGTAATTGTACTGATGGATTGTGATGTTTATAGGGTTAGTATGGGGTACAAATGTTTATGCATCAACATTATGCCAAAACAAAGATTTTATACTCTGGAGTGATTTAGCATCCAGCATACATTCAGATGCAACAAAGTCATTTTGCAGTCATCTTGTGAATTAGAATAAGGTCAAAGCAAAGTTAAATTTCTATGTCATCCATTTGTATGGCTATTTAAAATTCAACAATCACTTTCTGATGTGTTAGGTAAGAGCCAAGAAGTCTCAAGAATGGCATATTATCGCCCTTTATCATTTAGTGTCCCTAATATACTGGTTTATCTTTGATACTATTACAGCAAATCGTTCTCTCATTAAGGTACAAAGATATTCAGCCTTTTTAACCCCTGTTTTTCACAGGTTTTAAATACGACAAGTACAGCTAACATCCAAGTGACCATCTTAGTTTAACTACAGAGATGCACAACACATTCTTACACCCAATTCTTCCCTCTTTCTCTTCTCGGGCTATTGTCTAGCTAGTACTCAGTGATGACACTTAAGTTTTCTGAAGAACCGGCTCCAGGAGCACCACTTTAAAAAGAGCAAATGCTTAACTTCGATGGGATTTGGCTTCTTAAATTCTTGGTCAACCTAACGGGGATTTTTTATGTTGAAAATATATCCTCCAACTTCCTTCTAAGCAATATCTTCTTCATTCTCAAGCTGATCTCTCTCTCTCTCTCTCTCTCTCTCTCTCTCTCTCTCGATCTCTCTCTCTCTCTTTTTTTTCTGAAGTGTGTATCTTGCAAAGATGAAGAATAAAGTCGTTTTTTGAAAAAGAAGTACTGTGACCTGAAATCACAGCCTCTTTATGTCATATCTTGGAACACAAAAATAATCCCAAAGCTCTGTTCTTGATGAAGTATCTATGAACTACAACAGGTACATTTATGTTAGAGAAACATTAAGAATAACAGGTTTGGGGCGCCTGGCTGGCTCGGTTGGTAGAGCATGTGATCCTTGATCCCAGCCAGCGCTGTGAGTTCGAGACCACGTTGGGCACTGAGATTACTTAAAAAAAAAGAAGAGAAAGAATCTAACAGGTTTGACATACTATTTTTTCGTAAATGTGAACGATCTCCTTTTATTAAGCCTGAAAAGCCAGACTTGCTCCCATAGAAGTTTTGAAGTGATTATAAAATCACTGACTATACTACCTTTTGTTCCAAATATTTCATGCTTCTGAAATATTTCTGTCAACGCTAGACATCTGGATGTTAACAAATAAGAACTTCAGCAATGCAGCATATACCATCAGCACTTTGCACACAGTTCTTACTGGACATCTATTTTTCAGATCACATTATTTAAAATAATCTTTTCCATTGTTAACGGAAGATGTCTTCATGTACATTTCCCCCATTTCACTTAGAAAAATGAGGAAAGTGGATTTCAAACTGCAGTCATCCCATCATTTTTAACACTCGATATACATTTAAAAGTATTATTGCTCTGTGAAGGCAGATAATTTAATAAAAAGCAATACACTTTATAGTTATGTTTACTAAAGTAGGTAATGTGCCCATAACATGCTTCTGCAAACTTATTTCTCTCTCTCAATCTGATCTAATTTTACATCCATATTTTGAAATCCTCAAAAATATCTAACTTTCCAAGAACAAAGATTCAAATAAATGTTGAGTGTAATTGCTGTATATATTTTCCTTTAACTGTTCCACTGTTACCACCATTACTTTGCATTGTACATATTCTTACAAATCATTCTTCTAAAATATTTTAAAATGAAACTGTATACAACAAACCATTAAGTTCATCTCTCTCTCTGAGTAGGTGTTTAGGGACTGTAATTTTCTAAATGTATCTAGTACCAACATATTCAATTATGAAACAGTCTTCATGTGATGATGCACCTAAGACAGCAGTTTACATTTATATTAACAAACTCTATCTTCATTATAGTACAAGGACAAAGCAGGATTCCCTTCCCCAATTTAGATCCTACAGCGAAATACATAACGCAATGCAACATAAAATGAAATAAAAGGAGGAACATAAAATGCGGTGCATTAAATATTAGAAAAAATAGCGAGCACAAAACAACAGAAGCAGCAGCACACAGTGCGGAGAAGACAATGGACCATCTCAGTGACAGCAAACGCAGTAAAAATGGTTGGGAAGTTAGATGATAGTGTATGAAAGTCAGGCTTTTTTTTTTTTCCTATTAAATGTTTAATAGGCTTCTCCTAAAAATTCGTTGCTTCTTTAAATTAAGGATTTTCCAGTATTATGATATTTCACTCACATATTAATCTGGAAATTATGTCAACCAATATAGTGGAAAGCCTCAGCCAAATACAATCTCCTCTGGTCCAGCTCTCCTAGGAATATGTCACGAAATTGTATTAGTGGGTAAATAGTACCCTGACATGACACTAGAAAACAAAGCATTAATGAATAGGAACACAGATCAAAATATCATCTAATTAAGAGGTAGTCATGATGGGATGTCCTGCTGGCTTTAAATGAGAAGAGAGGGTTGTTATTTACAGGACTTTGTGAAAGTCCTTAGCTTAAAGCTCTATAGTTTGATCTAATAGCAGGTATGGGAAAACATATTTTAAAAATCTACAATTAAACAAACAGAACTTTTTTAAAAAGGACATAAAATTTGCTGCTTGAAAAAAAAAAAACTTATGAAAATAAAATACTTTTTTTTTAATCTTCTGAAATAAAAACCTGGGAACATTTGCCACTTGGAGGAATATCAGTTTTAGGGGGGAAAATACACACACACACACACACACACGTAGTTGCAATAAAAGGTTAACATTTAAAAAAAACTCTTTTTCTTTATTATGTGTATTATGCAATTAATTACTTAAAATTAATCCACATTATGCTAGTATTTATAGGATTTTATATTTCATAACTACTAACCCTTTTTAGATTGGGCACATGTGTTCAGAAAAGGTTAAAGTTTATAGAAATGGATTCTCTCTTTCCTTTTCATGTAGTTTACGGACAATTCTGCCTAAATAAACTGATTTGACCTTGGGAATGGCTCACATTCCATGGAGCAGCCTTTTTGAATAATCTCCAAAACCTACACATTGGAGATGATTTTGGACCTCCTCCCAGAAAAAAGCCTTCATCCTAATGGCCATCTAGTGGGGATGAAAGGCCCAAGATTTTCTCCAAATTTCTGGGAGGTTGAATGTTGGCTATTCAGGACTCTGTCCTCCTTGGACAGTGGGAAGTTAATAAAATGAATAATACAAGATAATATGGCGTCATTTTCTGGACACACTTTCTCCTAATCAAACAAATCTTTCCAACTTTTCAAGACATGTTGTAAGTCTGAAAATGCATCCTAGAAGTTCACTCACATGCGTGTGTGCGCGCAAACACACACACACACACACACACACACACACACACACACACACACGCGGGAGAAGATGGGGGAAAATAGCAAGAATCTAGGCCCCTCATAGGCAAGGGCACAGCCAACTCAGAAAACAAAGGCCAGAAAAAGCCTTTGCATCTGTTTGCCATTCTAAACCCAGCCCTAAAGTAAATCATCTCAGGGATTCTACTAAATCTACAATTTTCTACAACCTTTTTAGTCTGTTTATTTCATTGCTCACACGAAATGCCATGCATCCAAAAACTCTGGATCAGAGCGCAAACAACTCCGATCCAAGTTCAAGCTGTGGATGAACAAGAATGAGACTTCGTATTTACTTTGTTGTATGCTTGATCAGTTTTATGTAGAAGAAAAATAAGAATCTGATGTCCAGAACAAAGAAGAGAAGGAGGCGTATTTCACATTTTCCCTATAGCCTGGTGTTCTAACCCTTTGGTCTCACTGTAGCACATCCCTACATAAAGGGGTATCAGTAGGTGCGTGCATGTGTGCATTTGTGTAAAAACATTCTTACTTTCTCACCAGCATAACTCAAAAGAGAACACACACATTTTCAGTTATTTACACTACCTTAAAAACCGCACATTATTTTAAAAATGAATGTGATCACTTAATGCATCCTCTCATTTATAGAGACTCAGAGTTTAGGTGACTTACTTTGTCCAGGGTGGCTCAACTTTTTGCTAGCAGTTGTCAGGCAGAACACAGTTCTGCACCAGGCAAGGCAATATCACACAAGGCGGTCCAGAAGCTAAGCAGGACTTCTTATTTCATTCCCTCAAGAAGGTGGCCTGTCCTCAAAACGTGTCAGTAAGCCACGATGTGGGATTGGACATCAAAGAGTGGGGCCTAAAGTCTAATATAAGGTCTCTCACTGGACAGTCATTAGCATGCACATAACAGGTTTAGGGCCTTTGACTGGCTTGGCAACAAGGCTTTTCTGCCCAGAAAAAAAAACTTTTTAGAGTTTAAAAGACTCACAGATAAGACTCTTAAATTTACTGAGCATAGACTTCACTTTTATTAGTCCTACAGATGCTACCTTTGGTGGTTAATAAAAACAATTATTGATTACACACTCAGAGCTGCTCATTACGTCCTGTTGCCTTCTGGGGGGTGGTGGGGGGAAATGCCAAAACCTTGACTCCTAAGGGGCTTAAAAATTAGTTGCAACATCCTGACACAGACACACAGGATTTTATAACATAACAACTTTTGCTCTGTGGCCACATCTCTCCACCTTTGCCTAGACTCAAATGACTAGCCATTAAAACTGATTTCCCCTGGTGAGATCCACCAAGAGGGATAACCTTTATTAACGTCAAACAACACTGTGTGCATAAATTATCTGATCTCTTTCAGCTAATTGGAAATTGCAACTTGATAACAACATAGCCAATCCAAACGGACATCTATGTATTGTGACCCAACGTACTTCAACCACACTATAAAAATGTAGAATTCTGGACTATAACCTTTAAGAATGAAGAAGAGGATGACCTCTATATACAGAATTCCCTGGTAATTATAACTAAAACACTGATTAGCACAGATTCAGCAAGCAATCTCTTCTACTTTTCTGTGATAGAAAGTTGATGTACTGGAAGCATATTCCAGCCCAATTTCAAGGAACCCATTCTAAATAGTATGTCCTGCATAAATGGTTTCAGTGCCCAATTATAGATGGACAATGGTTTTTAAGCTGTGTTTATAAGAGCTCAAGAAATTCTGGGCAGCCCTTTGTGAGTTCACAGAAAGGTATGAAGGTAGAAGAGGGCAGGAGAAAGCAACCGGGAAGGCTTGCCCTTCCTACTCTAATGAAATCAGCTCAATTTCTGAGAGCATTATGTTTGAACAAACATTTGCCTGCTAAGTAAAGACTCAAAAGCTACTACCTCAGTTGAATGGAAAACGAAAGGTAACACACACAGAGGACTGCTCAATAATTACTTTCCCTTAAATACCATCCTCTAACCCTCAACCTTGAAGATGTAGTCCTGCAGAAACATGCAGAATAAGCAGAACTTAGGACAAAAATTCCACACCTCAGTTCTGTTGAGTTAAGCACATATTCATTAAGTGCTTGGAATGCGTAAGGCACTGTGCCCTACGTGAGAAGTGGGTAGACCATCCCGTTCTATTAATGAGAAGACTGAAGTCTGGTCTGGTTGAGACTTTGTCCAGTAACATGGACCGCTAATGGTAGTGTTGGTAGGTCCTAGTCACCTAATTTAAGACTCCCTTCTGACTATAACAAATGGCAGTAAGAGAACCTGCTCCTCATTGATTTGATGGAAAACCAATGATCATGAGATAACTATGAGCCTCGAGGGAATATAGTAGTCTCTTCTTTAAATGTAAATATAAACAATAAAAATACAGCACAAGTTTAAATATTGACATCATTGATTATAAGGGTTTAGGAGCAGGGCTGGGAAGGAGGGGCCCTTTACCTTTAATTTTATCAAATCTAAATAACCAATCACAAAATTAATTTTACACAATTACATATAGAACTATTTGCTTGCAGACTCAGGCAAAAGCAAAAGCCCAAAATCATAGGACCCTGTACCTGATTGTATTAAATCTACTTTCCGACCTCTATTTGCTCTAGCAACACAAACTGAAGAACACAGAGCACTTTCCAATCTCATTGTAAAAATCATTTTTCCAAAACTGAAAAATATTTTCGCTTTCCTGTTCGGGACGATGGTGATTAAAGATAAACAATAACTTCTGGAATTCGTGCAATTTTTTTTTTTTAATCTTACATAACTGTGACAGGACCAAACTTCTAATCAGAGACATAAAATGACAGAATTTTTAAGCTTCGAGGGACCTGAGATGCAATATCTAGCGCAACGATTTCATTTTACAGATGCAGACACTGAAGGTCGTGAAAGGTTAAATGACGGGCCTGACCACACACACAGCTAGTCAGTGACAGGCCTGCAACTCCCACCACTAGCCTGGAGTTCTTTTCACTATAGCAAGCACTTTAAATCATATCCAGAGAGTATAAGTAATGCTCTCCAAAAATGTGTCAGAGGCTATAGATGGGCGCAGAACCAGCCATCATAAACCATGATCATTACCTCAATAAAGGGGAAGTTTAACTCTCTCTGACACGACCAAATTATCCAATCACTTCTGCCTTAGTTTCCTCCTTGAAGTACAGATATTTTTGACATATGCTATGTTGCAAAGAGTAAAAAGCTCAAGTTTTGCCAACATTTGTGGTTGAAAAGTGCAATTAACTTTTGAGGAGATAAGCAATATGGAAAAGACACCGAATTTACCATATTGATTATAATTGATAATTACAATTTGGAGCTTTCTCACAGAGTCTATCTGAATCTTCCGAGTGTAAAAGAATTGTACATGAAACTTCTGAAAAAGACTACAATTTACACGAAACTAAGTCACCAGCCAAAGATGCTGGATATACTGGCAGTCGGAACACATGTACGTAGTGGGAGAAACGCAGAGGAAATAGGAAACGGGAATGCTATTTAGCTGATCTAAAAGTTGTAATGTACATTCACATGCTCAAAGTGTGGCTCTCTTTGATTACACTGAAAAATACAGTTCCACCTCCAACCCATTCTACCTTAATCAAGCATGGGGTAACCACAAATTAGTGTTTCTTGTGAAGGTCTCAAGTACTGGTTCCTTACATGTGTTTTGATCTTGGAAGGCACTTTCAGAAATTTTATTTAATGATTGCTTTTTCAATAAGGATGGCTGTGGTGAAGACAGGGAAACACAAAGGAAACCCGAGGTCACTGCCGCCTCACAAAGAAGTAGTGGTGGGACCGTAGAAACTGTATTTAATGACCCCCCAACTGCATAGGACAGTGACTAAGAGAGAAAAGTGCTGCTTTCTCACCTTTCATTCGACCCATCCGCGCGTTTAATTCTACTGCCAAAACAGTTGATGTGTTTTATGTTTTAGCAATCAGTTAACAGTGGCATTTTAGATCCAAAGCCCAGACAGCCCTGTTTTCTGCGAGAGCCCTTCTTTTTGACATACGTAGTTAAAGTTTCCACAGGTAGCACCAGTTCGAGGCAGATACAGAATGAAGGTCTAATGGATGGTCATGATGGCCTTGAATGCACTGCACAGCACTTCTTGTGCACAAATGATGGCAAAGTGTTCTGTCACAAAGCTATGGTGTTCCAACGGACATCTTGTGTGCACCATATTTGGGCACCACACAAATCGCGCTGCACTGGAAGATGAGCTCCTGGGCTCTGGCTTTTTTTTTTTTTTTTTTTTAATGTTTATTTAGTTTTGAGAGAGAGAGAGAGAACAGGGATGGGGTAGAGACAGACAGAGACTCAGAATCCAAAGCAGGCTCCAGGCTCTGAGCTGTCAACACAGTCTGATGCGGGGCTCAAACTCATAAACCATAAGATCATGACCTGAGCCGAAGTCAGGCGCTTAACTGACTGAGCCATCCAGATACCCCTGGGCTCTGTCTCCTTGAAATGGAGAAGAGGGCTCACCTGAGGCGTACAGCCTCACAGCGATGACATTTTTAAAACAGCCACTTCTACAAGAATAGAATGCCAAGCAAACGCCACGTATCTGGCCACACTCAGGACATGTGGAATCATAAGGAGACGTCCACAGGACAGTTAGAAAATGGTCATTCCAAGCTACTAACATGGTCTTCTGTAACAGCATCCAGAGTGTAAGTACCTTTTTGTATCACAGCATCCAGTTTGCTCACTGAACAGGCAAAACAATAAGGAAGAATGCAAATCTGTGACATCATTTTGGGACACAGGATATCTATCATTTGACACTGATTCTTAGAAAAAGAGAAAAACAGAATTAATAAAATTAAAAGCAAATCCCAATTCTTCCTTGACATCATGTAAATGAACAACACTGTCACAAACATTGATGAATAGTGTGCTTTGAAGATCCAGAAAGGTTGTTTTCTCTCAAGTAGCAAAACCAGGTAATATAAATAACTAATTCAAAGATTAAGAATCCTGAATTTTTATAGAACTGCATCTTTCCACCTTGAGACCTTTTGGTATCTAAAAAGACCTTTTTCCTTTCTAAAGAAAAGTAGTTCAAGCTACTTAGAACCAGTACTTTGTAATGCAAAAGGGAAATAAGTGGGTAGCTTGTGTGATACGAGATGACTAGAGCAAGGCAGTTTTCAATGGAAATAATACAGATCAAAGGGGCGCCTGGGTGGCTCAGTCGTGGGTTAAGCATCTGACTTCGGCTCAGGTCATGATCTCACGGCTCGTGAGTTCAAGCCCCGTGTTGGACTCTGTGCTGACAGCTCAGAGCCTGGAACCTGCTTCCGATTCTGTCTCCCTCTCTCTCCACCCCTCCCTCCCTTATTCGCACTCTCTCTCTCTCTCAAAAATAAATAAACATTAAAAAAAAAAAAAAGTTTCTGCCCCAGTACCAGAAATTTCAACTCCAAAAGTTTGATAGTCCCCAGATAAACTTACAAATAAACCAAACAGATTTAATCTGTTGTGAAATTTAAAAAGACATCGAAGTAATGAATGCCGATAAATACCACCCATCCCACTCAAACACTCCAAAATACAGCGCCTTGTCATTGAGTCTCGTCTGTGGTCTATACCTCCAGATACCGATTCCTAAGTGTATTTTTACCTTTCACATTACTCACGTGTGCTCATTTACTTGTCATTATGATAGTACTACATATGTTACTTAGTAACCTTTAAATATTCTGTTTATAAATCAACAGGAATTTTTCAAAAATTTGATTAATAACGTCAAAAATACATATGCATGTGTATATCTATACACACGTGACTGCATACCTGTGTTTATGTGCCTGTGTATGCAGACACAGGTCAGATGAAAAGGCAAAAAAGGATGACCGTGACCTCACTAGCTGTTTCCCGACTGTTGTATTTTTAAACTGCTTAGGAAAATAAAGTCTAAAACATTATTTAAAATTTTCCCACCACAGTAAGCGATTTTCACAATTTCCTTTGCGAATTTTTCTCTACACGGGAAAATATTTTCTTTGATCATCTGTAATGTGCTTTATTGTTTTATGTAGCTGGAGTGCAACGGTTTGCACGACTGCAGAAAAAAAGGAATCAAAAAAATTTTAAGTGAAGGATAATGCACAAAAATGCCTTCGGACAAAAATTATTTACATGTTTATTTTGGGATAGTTTCCGGTGCAATTTGGCACTTCTGAATTTTAAGGCTCGGGCTCAATTAGGCCCCCAAAGGAGAGCATAGCACTCTAAACAGCCTACTGCATTCATTTATTGTTCAGTTCACAGTCTCTGAATACAACACAATCCTCCAACAGAGTCAGCTTTCATAATTCAGCGGTACAAAGTCTGCAAACACATGTAACCTAGATCCATATTTCCCAGTGACAGCATATGATAGCAGAATGTGAAGTATTAATGCTGGTGTCACTACAGTCCTACACTCTGCTGCACTTTAAGAGAAAGCAGCTGCTGAGATGAAATGTGCGCCAACTGTCTGAAGACAGAAACATAAGAAACATTCCTTCTGTTACAAAGGGAGAGACACACACAAACAGACTTGCTTTTAGACGCAACAAGCACAAAGTTTCTTACTTTTGCCTTTCACGTTTCTCAAAAGCACTCGCCCATTCTGCATAAGCAGAGAGGCACGCAATTACAGAAATTCTGACTCCCTTCTCACGAACGTAACCCCGAGAAGAGGTTACAATTATGCATCTACAAGTCCAAGTGTGGACAAACTGCCTTGTACCATGCACACTAGAGATCCGATGAGTTCCCACACCTATGGAAATGTAATTGCTACCTACAGAGCAGATGACATTGATCAGCGGTGGATTTTCATACTAACAACATATGGTCCTCAGGCCTTCCAACGAATACTTCCTTTGGCATCTTTACAAAATTATTATCTTGAAATAATCATCTGAAGTCTTTGTTCTAACACATTCTCATAGAAACCAGGCTGTCTCTTTCTAAAGTAGGAGCCTCGTAGGTTTGTCCCTTTCAGTACACCCTTCACAAGGGGTGAACTTTCCAAATCCAAAGATGGCATTTCTCTTTCCTCTTCATAGATAGATTGGCAATTTGTTGAAGAACCATGGTATCTTGATTTGTTCAGGATATGTTCTTGATGCAACAGTGCAAGATGAACCAAAGTACCGTACTGCTATCCTTTAAACACAGCTCTACAATAACAGTAAGTGTGTGACATAATCTGAACTGTTTGGTTATAATTCACTTAAAAACTAGTACAACCTCATTGACCCCCTTATCAAACAATTTATTGTGCATTTGCAGACTGGACAATGAAACAGAGGAGGTAAAGTATTAACGGTGACACTATTTGGCAAGCTCATAGTGCAGTTCATTCAAAAGGCAATTTTAAAATTGAATGAAGAGGTTTGACTAGGCAATAAAAACAGCCACAATGCCAGTGAACAGTACTTAGAAGGAAAGCCTCTAATTATCCTATTTATAAATCAACGGCAATTTTACTGATGACTTCTTCTCAAAGTTGATTAAAATAACTTCAAAAATTTTTTTAACTAGATCATATGCATTTTACTAAACTATAATTTAAAATATTATTGATTGAAAATGATAAAAACTTGAGAGCAAGAATGAGACAGCATTTCTGAAGAGAAACATTCATTCGATGCTCTGCAACATAATTATAGCACTGCCCTTGGGGAAGGGGATTTTATTTTATAATGAGAATGTTTACACTGTTATGGGGTTCAATCTATCTGGGAGGGAAGGTTAAACTTCTTTCCATTAAAGACAGCCTTATAATGAAAAGCTCTGAAAGGAGAATGGAGTCTAATATAGTAGATGTAATGGCCTATTAAATGATTCACACACAAAAAATGAATCAAATTCATTGTATCTTACTGCTGTTTTATGACAAAATTGTTGAAAAATAAAACTATTGTCAAGATAATTGCATATTACATAGGCTGTATTACTGTAAGCGGTACTCTTATTGGATGACCTAGAGTCTAATTTTTAGGTACATTAACAGGACATTACATTTTAAATACTTTACATTATTGGAATGTTTTAAAAGAATCCACTTTTACTCTGTTGGCAAAATCAATTTAGACTTAAAGTCATGCTGCAATTGTGTATCTTTCTTTTTCAATTAAAATTTTCCATACATCCTTTATGATGTCATTCTGACATTCCTGCAACAGATGCTTGTTTATATACCAATTTACTAAACCGCTGCTGTACTGGTATTTCGCTACTGTACCCATCACCTCTCTGTGTCTGGTTTGCGTTCCCGGGTCTCCTCTCCATACATGTGCATTTTCAAAATCATTTGCCTCTTTACCAATAAGCTCTAATTACCAAATAATCCCCTCTACTGAAAACAACAAAAGCACAAGGTCTCCACATTTTTAAAGCCTACAGTTAAATACACATTTCTGGAAAGAATGACATTCTTAAAATTTTAAGAAAGTGGTGTTTCCAAGAATGAGTGCAAACATAATTTTAAAATGTATTTTCGGAGGTATAAATCCAAAACCAAAATTATTAATCTGTCTTCTGAGAAGCTAGTAAAAGATCTCTCAGACTAGCTGTTTATTCACTGGGTCCCTGAGCAATATATCATTTGGAAAAAAAATTAAAAATATATATTGATTTCATATTTCAGTCTGTGGGTGAACACAGACTGAAAAACTACTTTTTGCATATCATCAGTACTTAATTTGAGCTAAGCGATGCTGTGATTCTGTTAAAGGAAGCTCTTCATTTTAAAAACATTTATCTCTGAATATATATGTGTGAAATTCTGGCACTGAAACTTTCATAAGGATCTTGAAGGAAAATTGTCATGTTGGATCAAACACTAAGCAGTATCACCTCTTTTTCAAAAATAATTTTCTGTTACAACTGAAAAATATTTTTGTCCCACATATAAACAAATTACTTCTAATTTTACAACCTCATATTTATCAGGGGATTGCCTGTCGTTAGCAAATTTCGCACCCTCAAGTTACTGAAAGTTACAAAATGTTTCGCTTTAAGAGGAAAAATACCTTTAATGCAAAACCTTTAACTGATTACTATTGCCATTTATGTTGAACACTTGGTTAGCCTCTTTCTCTGGTCTAAGTCAGGCTTTCTAAAATCTGCAAAAGGAAATGTTTGTGAGTTTCTGTTCTTCCCTCCTTGAAGAGAGCACTGGAGGAAAAGTTGTTGAACTTTCTAGAGAGGGTGTCCTAAGTTTCAAGGTAAAGCAAGAAAAGAAAACCAGGGCGAATAAATGACTGCAAAGGGCATTAAAAACATATTAATGTTTTACTCTCAAGGAACAAAATCTAGTAATAATAAGAGAGGAAACGAAAATTTCTTCCAACACTTGATGCTGTCGCAATCGTGTGACTTTGGATTTTTGTAGAAGAGGAAACATTATTTAATTTAGGCATCAAAACAGTCCAAAGAAGTTCTGAAATAGGCAGTGGCCCAAATGAGTATAGTTGCTGTGGTTGGGACACTAAAATGCCAGGGAAATCGGAGAGGCGTACTGGAGAAAACCTTCAGGGGGAAACAGAACAGTTCGGAGGATTCCCGCACTCATGAAGCACCGGGGCTCTGCCTCCCTCACCACCTAATGAAGTAGGAAGGAAAAGAGAAGCAGGAGGGGAGTGTGGGGGGCGGAGTTGGGGGAGAGAAGATGAAGAGAGGGGAAGGAAAAAGAAAGGAGGGCTGGGGAGAGCATGGCGGGGAGAGAGAGAGAGGAAAGCTATATTGGTCACAGATA
>NW_025814834.1:86814791-86824791 GCF_022079265.1 Lynx rufus | reverse complement strand
GAAAAGATAAAGAAAATTGAAAAACTCCGGCTAGACTTACTGAGAGAGAGAGAGAGAAAGAGAGAGAGTACTCAAATAAAATCATAAATGAAGAGAAGTTACAACTGATACCATAGAAATGCAAAGGGTCGTAAGAAACTATTATGAACATTATATGCTAACAAACTGGATAAACCAGGAGAAACAAATTCCTAGAAACATTATACAATCTTCCACGACAAAATCATAAAGGAAGAGAAAATCTAAATAGACCAATTGTTAGCAAGAAGATTAAATCAGTAATCAAAATCATTTCAACAAACACAAAGTCCAGGACCAGAAGGCTTCACTGGTGAATTCTACCATTCAAATATGCAATACCTGTCCTTCTCAAACTCCTCCCAAAAACTGAAAAGGAGGGAAAGCTTCCAAATTCATTTTACAAGGCCAGCATTAGCTGATACCAAAATCAGACAAGGACATTACAAAAAAGAAGAAAGAAAGGAAGAAAGAAAGAAAGAAAGAAAGAAAGAAAGAAAGAAAGAAAGAAAGAGAAAATTACAGACCAATATCCATACTAAACATAGATATAAAAACTCTCAAGAAAATAAAGTAAACCGAATTCAACAATACATAAAAGGATAGTATTTATTCTGGGGTTACAAGGATGGCTCAACATTCACAATACATCACATTAGCAAAATGAAGGATAAAAATCATATGATCATTTCAACAGATGCAGAAAAAGCAGTTGACAAAATATAACATCTATTCATTTGTTTTATGTTTTTAAGTTTATTTATTTTGAGAAAGAGAGTGTGCACAAGTGGGGGAGGGGCAGAGAGAGGGAGAGAGAGAGAGAATCCCCAAGCGGGCTCCACACTGTTGGCACAGGGCTTGACACTTGGCTCGAATCCATGAACCATGAGATCATGACCTGATTTGAAACCAAGAGTCAGACGCTTAACCTACTGAGCCACTCAGGTGCCCCTCAACATCCATTTATGGCAAAAACTCTCAAAAATAGGTATAGAGGAAACACACGTCAATATAATAAAGGCCATATATGACAAACCCACACCTAACATCATACTCAATGGAGAAAAGCTGAACAATTTTCCTCTAAGATCAGGAAAAAGACAAGGATGCCCACTGTTGCGACTTTTATTCAACATAGAATTGGAAGCCCTAGTCACAGAAATTAGGCAAGAAAAAGAAGTAAAAGGCATCTAATTAGAAAGGAAGAAGAAAACTGTCACTATTTGGAGATGGCATAATATTATGTATATAAAACCTCAAAGACTTCACCAAGAAACTGTTAGATCTAATAAATCCAATAAAGTTGCAAGATATAAAATTAAGATGCCGAAATTTGTTGCATTTCTATATACTAACAATGCACTATCAGAGAAATTAAGAAAACAGTTCCATTTACAATTGCATCAAAAAGAATAAAATACCTAGGAATACATTTAACCAAGGCAGTGAAAGACTGTACACTAAAAATTATAAGACACTGATTAAAAAAAATAAATAAACAAGACACAAATAAATGGAAAAACATGCCATGCACATGCATTGAAAGAACATATACTGTTAAAATGTCTATACTACCCAAAGCAGTCTACACATTTATTGGATTCTTTATCAAAATACGTCCAACATTTTTCACAGTGCTGGAACAAACAATCCTAATATTGGTACGGAACCACAAAAGACCCCAAAGAGCCAAAGCAATCTTGAAAAGGAAAATTAAAGCTGAAGGCATCACAATTCCAGACTTTAAGCTATATTACAAAGCTATAGTCATCAAGACAGTGTGGTACTGGCACAAAAACAGACACATAGGTCAATGCAACAGAATAGAAAACACAGAAATGGACCCATGACTATATGGTCAACTAATCGTTGACAAAACAGGAAAGAATATCCAATGGGGGGAAAAAACTGCCTCTCTGACAAATGGTGTTGGGAAAACTGAACAGCAACATGCAGAAGAATGAAACCAGACCACAAAAATAAATTAAAAATGGATGAAACAACTAAATGTGAGACAGGAAACCATCGAAATCCTAGAAAAGAACACAGACTACAACCTTTTTGACCTTGGCCAGAGCAACTTCTTACTAGATAAGTCCTGAGGCAAGGGAAACAAAAGCAAACATGAACTGTTGGGACCTCATCAAGATATGGAAACAATCAACAAAACTAAAAGGCAACCAAGGAATGGGAGAAGATACTTGCAAATGACATATCTGATAAAAGGTTACTATCCAAAATCTAAAAAGAACTTATCAAACTCAATACCCAAAAACCAAATAACCCAGGTAAGAAATGGGCAGAAGACATGAATAGACATTTCTCCAAAGAAGACATCCAGATGGCTAATAAACACATGACAAGTTGCTCAACATCACTTATTATCAGGGAAATACAAACCAAAACCATGATGAGATACCACCTCACACCTGTCAGAATCACTAAAATTAACAACCAGGCAACAACATATGTTGGTGAGGATGTGGAGAAATTGGACCTCTCTTACACTGTTGGTGGGAATGCAAACTGCTGCAGCCACTCTGGAAAACAGTACGGAGGTTCATCAAAAAGTTAAAAATAGAACTACCCTATGATCTAGCATTTGCACTACTAGGTATTTATCCAAAGGATACAAAAATACTGATTCAAAGGGGCACATGCATCCTAATGTTTATGGCAGCATTATCACCAATAGCCAAATTATGGAAAGAGCCCAAATCCATTGACTGATGAATGGATGAAGAAGATGTGGTATATATACACAATGGGATATTACTCAGCCACCAAAAAGAATGAAATCTTGCCATTTGCAATGACATGGATGGAGCTAGAGTGTATTATACTAAGCAAAATAAGTCAGAGAAAAACAAATACTATATGATTTCACTCATATGTGGAATTTAAGAAACAAAATAGATAGACAGGAGAAGGAGGAAAAAAGAGAGGGAGGGAGGCAAACCATTAAAAAAAGACTCTTAATTATAGAGAACAGACTGAGGGTTGCTGGAAGGGAGGTGGGTGAGAGGATGGGCTAAACGAGTAATGGGGATTAAGGAGGGCACTTGTGATGAGCATTAGGTGTTATATGTAAATGACGAATCACTAAATTCTACTCCTGAAACCAATATTACACTATATGTTAACTAACTGGAGTTTAAATAAAAAATTAAAAAAATAAACACAAAAATAAAAACAAATACACAAATAAATGCAAAGATAGGGGTTGAAAAAAATTAAAATTGTTAAAGTGTCCACAGTGCCCAAAGAAATCTACAGATTCAGTACAATTCTGTCAAAATACCAATGGCATTTTTCACAGAACTAGACCAACTAATTGCAACATTTATGTTACCACAAAAGACTCCAAATAACCAAAGCAATCTTAAGAAAGAGCAAAGCTGGAAGGATCATGCTCTCTGATATCAAACTATACTACAAAGCTATAGTATTCAAAACAGTATTCTTATGTCATAAAAACAGACACTTGGATTAACTGAATTACACAGAGAACCCAGAAATAAACCCACACATATATAGTCAATTAATTTATGACAAAAAGAGCAAAGAATATACATTGGGGGAAGGAGAGTCTCTTCAATAAGCAGTGTTGGGAGTTCTGGACAGCCATATACAAAAGAATGAAGTAGACCACTATCTTACACCATGTTAAAAAATTAACTCAAAATAGATTAAAGATTTTAATGCAAGATGTGAAGCCATGACATCCTAGAATAAAAACATAAGCAGTAAGCTCCTTGATGTGGGTCTTAGCAATGGTTTCTTTAATTGCTTGCTTGCTTGCTTTCTTCCTTTTCTTTTTTTTTTTTTTTTGTGTTTGTTTTTTGGATCTGACCCCAAAGGCAAGGGAATCAAAGCAAAAATGAACAAATGAAACTACATCCAACTAAAAAGCTTCTTCATAGCAAAGGAAACCATAAACAAAATGAAAAGCCACCCAACTAAACGGAAGAAAATATTTGCCAATAATATGGTGATAAGGGATTAATATCCAAAATATATAAAGAACTCAAACAAATCAACAACAACAATAAAGTAATCTGATTAAAAACTTGGCAAAGGATCTGAATAGACACTTTCCAAAGACACACAGATGGCAAAAAGGCATACGAAAAGATGTTCAACATCACTAATCATCAGGGAAATGCAAACCAAAACCACAATGAGATATCACCTCATACTTATTAGAATGACTATCATCAAAAAGATAAGAAACAACAAGTGTTGAAGAGCATGTAGAGAAAAGGGAACCCTCAGAGAATGTAAATCAGTGCAGCCACAATGGAAAACAGTACAGGGATTTCTCAAAAAAAAAAAAAAAATAGAACTGCCACATTATCCAACTATTTCATTTCTAGTTATTTATGTGAAAAAATCTGAAAACACTAATTCAAAAAGATATATGCACCCTTATGTTCATTACAGCATTATTTACATAGCTAAGATGTGGAAGTAACTTAAGTAACTATGTATCCAATTTGAGAGAATGGATAATGAATATGTGGGACACACACACACACACACACACACACACACACCCCTTTGGAATACTACTGAGCCATAAAAAAGAATAAAATCTTGTCATTTAAAACAATATGAATGAACCTTGAAGGTATTACGCTAAGTGAAAAAGTGTCAGAGAAAAAATAAATACCATATCATTTTAATTAGTGGTAAAATGTGGAATCTATGTGGAATCTAAAAAGCCAAACAAAAGAAAAACTCAGATACACAGAATAGATACCAGAGGGGAAGGGGGTTTGGGAAGTGGAAAAAATGGGTAGAGGGGGTCAATGGTATGGTGATGGATGGTAACCAGATTTATAGCAGTGATCACTTTGTAGCCTATAGAAATATTGAATTATAATGTACATCTCAAACTAAGATTATATACTAACTGTACCACAATTAAAAAATAAAGATTAAAATGTAAAAGGAATTAAAACATAAAGATACACACATAATCACATTCCTTAGATTAGAGAGAGTTATATTTGACTTGGTTTTTATAGTTTCTAACTATGGATTGTCAAAGAAGGTAGAAGTCCTCATCCTCCCTGCCTGAAGAGGCTGGTGGTTATCTTACAGTAAGCACTAGGTAGAAAGATTGTAAAATAGTGCCTAAGGCTTGGATTTACAAACTTATTAAGTGACAAGAGTGACAACACCTGTCCACATAGACCCATATAAGAATATGGTGACAGACATGGTCCTGAAGCCCAACTACCTGTTGGCTCAGAATAAAAAGGTCACACAGCTTCCACTTGAGTCTCTTAGAATATCTTCTCTGGTGTTTTGAGCTGCCATGTAAGAAGTCCAACTATTTTGAGAAAACTATGTGACAGAGGCCTTCTCCATCAGTCGCAGCTGAATCCAGACTTCCACCATCCCTACTGAAGGACCAGTCATGTGAGGGGAGCCTCTTGGACCCTCCAGACCTGCTCATCCACCAGATACAGACTGGGCCTTAATTCTCTCAAAGGAAACTTCAGGAAATGTTACCAGAGGGCCATTATGAGGATTAAATGAGAATGTATGCTGTGTCCATATCTGATTTGCAAGAGAGCTACCAACATTCTCATGATCATGGTAATAGCAATCATGAGACCTCTGTGAAATACTGACAACTTTGCGCTTAGCCCAGATGGGCATCAGAAGATGGGAGTTCTCATTCTGGGCCTGCCACTGGTGAGCCACCTACTCTTGACAAGTCAAAGAAACTGACATCGTCCAGACTTTACCCCCCACCCCCACCCCGGGGGAGTCAGGCAGGAAAGCCACAAAGAGTGAAGAGGCTGGTGTAAAGCCAAGGCTTTATATGGTCTTTCAAACATTTCTAACACATGAAGCAGAACTCCTAGTGATATTTTTCAAATTCCATATAGAAATATAACCTCTACCTTTGATTAAACATATGGCCCTTTTGGTCTAGCTTTTATTTATTTTTTTGCTTCTGATAATATATGTTAATAGAGAAGTATTTCTCTACTGTAAGAAAATTTCTCTATTCTAAATAAAACAACTATGTAAGGGCCAACATAGAATTTGGGTGAGCTAAAGAGAACTCAATCTGGCAAACAGCCCTCATCTCCAGTCAACTTCTTCCATGAGACAGCAGGACCAGTGTTCCTATTAGATACTTTTACTTTTCCGAGACTCCAGAAAGATTCAGCTCACAAGCAACCAGCTGGCATCTCCACTTTAGGATCCAGATGCTCCCTTAGGTGATCTTTTTCTTGTTTTGCATGTGACCTTAGGCAAACTGTTTAACTATATTTTGGTCTCAATTTCCTTTTCCTGTAAAACTGAGAAGTAAAAGCAATAGTTTCCAAAGTCCTTACAAATCTAAAATTCTTTAACTTCATCAGGCCTGCCCAGGGGAAGATGGTGGATTTGGAACGTACATACAGGCAATGCCTGTGCATTTATGCGTTATTTTATTTTAAAGAAATAAATAACAGTTTGATTTTTATTATGCATAAAAAAGGAATACGAATTACTCTGGAGACAGTTACTTTGTCTCTTCACCCTATCTTAAATGAGCTCTAAACATGATCTTTAAGAATAAATTTTTTTAAAAAATTGACAGCAACCCATGATATAAAATATACTCTACATCATAGCAACCAGCATGCATATATGTATACAAAGTGACTGAAAACAAAGTTTCACATCGTCATACTTCTGGTCATCTAGAGTGTTCTGTAATTTTAAAATTTCTTTCTTTCCCCCTACATATTGGTTCTGACACCCCAAATACAGTAATGAATCAGGACCCACCATGCTTGTCTACAAAGGTTATCCCCTCCTCAGAATTTACAACCCATCTTCTGGATTTCACCTTTTTAATTGTTCTTCAAACATTTAACATCTCTCCCAACTAAATGGTAACTTCCCTCATGGAATGTCTTTCCAAGATTTTAAAGCACAAAACAAGAGAAAACATAATAGTTTCTTCTCTTAACACTCCATTTTCTAGACGAGAAGTAATACTAGTTCACTTGTGGTAGGCGTGCCCTTTATAAATAGCATTGCTTTCATGTCAGTTTTCCTCTTCACTAAACCATTGGTAGCGAAACTTTAGTGTGCTTTAAAAATCACCTGGAACAGTCTACAGATTCTCAGGTCCCATTTCAAGACATTCTGTATTAGTGGGTTCCTGGGAGCCTCCGGGAATCTATGCTGTTAACCATCATCCCCTTGGTAATTTTGAGCTCTGTGGTCTTTTGATAACACTTTGAGATTCTGCTTTAAAAATATGAAGGTCTAGAACAGGGGTGAACAAACTTTTTCCATAAGGAACTAGATTATACATATTTTGGGCTTGTGGGCCACTGGTCTCCATTGTAACTATTCGACATTGCCTTGGAGTGTGAAAGCACTTATAGACAATACATAAATAAATGGGTGTGGCTGTGTTCCAATGAAATGTTACCTAAAAAACAGGTGGCTGGCTCCCGGCCACAGTTTGCTGGTCTAGACTACCTACTAAAAAATTGGTTTGGTTATGTAAGTACAATAATTAGATCCATTAGTACTGGATGCTTTATCAGGTAAGCTGGCAATCTACAGTCATAATCAGCTCTTCGGAAAAGCGTGCTTTTGTCAATTAATGAAGTCGACGGGAGTGATAAATGATTTAGTGGTGAATGTGAACTTTCACTCTGCTCTTCAAGGTTTACTTGAGAAGGTAAGAAAGTGAAGAAGGGGCATTTCTCTTCAGAGAATGTAGACGTGGAGTAGCTTATACCCTTAATTAGGCTGTGGAATTCAACTATACGTTCACTGCAAGAGGGAGCATTCAGAATCGAGGCAGTGAGTACAGTTGCCGCGGACATTCCATTCAATACTCCTTTGTGCTGAAAAGATGATGTGAGTTGAATCAGCTTTTACTCCAGAAGGTCTCTGCTCCCAGGTGCTTTTATGCAGTGGGGCTTTGAGGAGGAGCCTAGCACGTAAAGACACACACTCATATATTTTGTACGACACCAACTCTGAACTCAAGCCGGCTATATTTTCAGGTGATCAAACAAAACAAAACAAAACAAAACACAAACTATAACACTGAGTGAAAACAGCTAGCTCTGTGAGATTTATTGAATACAGACCCTAAAGCAGTCTCCATGGTGCCTTCCTACAGGATTCTTCCATTTTTTTTTCAAAATTTTGCTTTAAATAACATAACGTTTCCAACTCAAGCTCAATGACTTTAGAATCTTATTTCCCACATAATTTGTGGCTCCGCTGCACATGATTTATTGACTCTTAAGTATCACACACGTTAGGAAGGTTGAGCATCAAATCTATGTATATCTTCGCTAAAAACTGCCTCAACAGGTATCGCACTTTATTGGTTTCCATGTTGTTCAACAACAATATAACTAAGATGGGGTTAAAGAGGTCCTGGCTTCTCCTCCCACCGATTAACATTTTGCTTTTCACACTTTGAGTAGCGGGCAGCCGGGGGTAGGGATGGCAGGACACACAGGGATGGGGACGGAGCTAGAACTGGCTGACGGCCTATTATGTACTAATAATTTAATTTGTTATTCCATTTAAATTCTCACAACATGGTATGATAAGTATTGTTATTCCTATTTTATGTGGGAGGTTGTGGGAATTGGCCTATGAACACAGAGTGTCCGAATAGGTAAAATGACTCCAGAAAGGAGGAGAGGAACAATCCAAGAGGCACCAAAGAACATTCTTCCTACTCTGCCATGACAGTTCGCACAGTGTTTACATCCAATCTTGAATATTAACCAACCTTTCATTTCTGAGATGAATCACATGTGGTCATAATGTTAAATTCAATTTGCTAAAACTTCACAGGTGAGAATCCTAATTCAGTGAGGCCAAGTAAGTTGCCTGAGCTTACAGAGTCTGGAGGTTGTGGACACTACAGTGGAATTAAGGACCTTCTGATTTTAAAGGCCTGCTTCTACCATTTCCTACTAACTCCCAAAGAAATACTCAAAGCTACCAAACTACAATGAAGCTGATTTTAGTAAAGGAGGCAATTGAATAAAAGGGGATTTGAAATTTATCCATAGATTTTCTTTACGAAAATAATTCACTGTTTAAATGATCAAACATCGAGACAAGACTGGATTCAAACACTGAGGGAACAGTCATTCAAATGGTAGAATGGAAAGAATGCTTCTTTGGCACCTTCTGCATTGTTCCTTTTCTCCTTTCTGGAGTCCTTTTACCTATCCAGACATTGCTATGTTCACAGACCAATTCTCAGAATATCCTAAGTCCCCAGGTAGCACCAGACCATTTTCATTTCTTTTTGTTCTAATAACACCAACCTCGTCTGAGTCCCTATCACTCAGGTCTTTAAGTACAAAAGTAACCTTTTAACATAAGATAAAAGCTGGCTTTTCAATAAGGTCAATAAAATTGATAAAACTTTAGCCAGATTAAATAGGAAAAAGAGAGAGGGGGAGAGAGAGAGAGAGAGAGAGAGAGAGAGAGAGAGAGAGAGAGAAGCCAAATTAACAATCTTAGGAATGAAAGAGGTGGTATTACCTCAAATTCCACACAAAGCAAAAGGACGACAAAGAAATACCGCGACTAATCTTATATCAATGTATTTAATAACTTAAAATGAACAAATTCTGTGAAACTACCACATCTCAAGCAATACGTGAATATTTAATATTATATATTTATTAGACATTAGGCTACTTGGTAAAGAAACTGAGTTTGCAGTTAAAAACCTTCTCACAAAGAAAACACCAGTGATTCTACCAAACATTTAAGGAAGAAATCCTACCAATTCTACACAAATTCTTCTAGAAAATTAAAGAGGAAGAACTACTTTGCAGCTAATTCTATGAGGTCTGCATTACTCTGATACCAAAGCAAGACAAGGACAAGACAAAAAAAGAAAACTCAAGATCAACAGACACAGAAGTTCTTAAAATTTTAGCCAGTTAAATATAACAATATGTAAAAA